>NW_027596504.1:0-263000 GCF_964194155.1 Cetorhinus maximus
GTTGAATTTGTTGATGATTTTCAATATTCAGGCTGTTGTTGAATTTGTTGGCGTTTTTCAATGTTGAGATTGCTGTTGAATCTGTGGCTGATTTTCAAAGTTGAGGTCGTTGTGGAACTTGTTGGTGTCTTTCAATATTGAGGTTGTTGTTGAATTTGTTGGTGTTTTTCAATGTTGAGGTTGTTGTTGAATTTGTTGGTGATTATTAATATTGAGGCTGTTGTTGAATTTGATGGTATTATCAAAGTTATTTTTTGAACTTTTTTGTATTTTTCAATGTTGAGGTTGTTGTTGAATTTGTTGGTACTTTTCAATGTTAAGGTTGTTGATTTTGTTGGTGTTTTTCAATGCTGAAGTTGTTGTTGAATTTGTTGTTGATTTTCAATATTGAGGTTGTTGTTGAATATGTTGGTATTATCATTGTTATTTTTTGAACTTTTTTGTATTTTTCAATGTTGAGGTTGTTGTTGAATTTGATGCTGCTTTTCAATGTTGAGGGTGTTGTTGATTTTGCAGGTGATTTTCAAAATTGAGGTTGTTGTTGTTGAGTTTTTGGTGTTATCAACGTTATTTTTTGAACTTATTTGTATTTTTGAAAGTTGAGATTGTTGTTGAGTTTGTTGGTTTTTTTCAATGTTGATGTTGTTGTTGAATTTGTTGGTGTTTTTCAATGTTGAGGTTGCTGTTGAATTTGTTGGTGATTTTCAATATTTAGGTTCTTTTTGAATTTGTTGGCGTTTTTCAATGTTATGGTTTCTGTTGAATTTGTTGGTTATTTTCAATATTGATGTTTTTGAATTTGTTGATGATTTTCAATGTTGAAGTTGTTGTTCAATTTGTTGGTGTCCTTCAATATTGAGGTTGTTTTTGAATTTGCTGGTGTTTTTCAATGTTGAGGTTGTTGTTGAATTTCTTGGTGTTATCAATGTTATTTTTGAACTTTTTCTCTTCTTTTAAATGTTGAGGTTGTTGTTGAATATGTTGCTGTTTTTCAATGTTGAGCTTGTTGTTGAAATTTTAAGTTTTTTTCAATGTTGAGGTTGTTGTTGAATTTGTTGGTGTTTTTCAATGTTGAGGTTGATGTTGAATTTGTTGTTGATTTTCAATATTGATGTTGTTGTTGAATTTGTAGGCGTTTTTCAATGTTGAGATTGTTGTTGAATTTGTTGCTGATTTTCAATGTTGAGGTCGTTGTTGAACTTGTTGGTGTCTTTCAATTTTGAGTTTGTTGTTGAATTTGTTGGTGTTTTTCAATGTTGAGGTTGTTTTTGAATTTGTTGGTGATTTTCAATACTGAGGTTGTTGATGAATTTGCTGGTATTATCAATGTTATTTTTTGAACTTTTTTGTATTTTTCAATGTTGAGGTTGTTGTTGAATTTGTTGGTACTTTTCAATTTTGAGGCTGTTGAATTTGTTGGTGTTTTTCAATGTTGAGTTTGTTGAATTTGTTGGTGTTTTTCAATGTTGAGGTTTGTTGTTGAATTTGTTGATGATTTTCAATCTTGAGTTTGTTGTTGAATTTGTTGGTGTAATCAATGTTATCTTTTGAAATTTTTTGTCGTTTTCAATGTTGAGGTTGTTGTTGAATTTGTTGGCGTTTGTCAAGGTTGAGGTTGTTGTTGAATTTGTATTTGTTATCAATGTTTTTTTGAAAATTTTCTCTTCTTTTAAAACTTGAGGTTGTTGTTCAATTTGTTGGTGTTTTTCAATGTTGAGGTTGTTGTTGAATTTGTTGTCGTTTTTCAATGTTGAGGTTGTTGTAGAATTTGTTGGTGTTAGTCATTCTTGAGGTTGTTGTTGAATTTTTTCGTGTCTTTCAATGTTGAGGTTGTTGTTGAATTTGTTGGTGGTTTTCAATGTTGAGGTTGTTGTTGAATTTGTTGGTGTTATCAATGTTATTTTTGAACTTTTTTGTATTTTTCAATGTTCAGATTGTACTTGAATTTATTGGTTTTTTTCAATGTTAAGGTTGTTGTTGAATTTGTTGGTGTTTTTGATTGTTTTGGCAGTTGTTGAATTTGTTGCTTTTTTTCAATGTTGAGCTTGTTGCTGAATTTTTTAATGTTATCAATGTTATTTTTTGAACTTTTTTGTATTTTTCAATGTTGAGATTGTATTTAAATTTTTTGGTTTTTTTAAATGTTGAGGTTGTTGTTGAATTTGTTGGTGTTTTTCAGTGATGAGGTTCTTGTTGAATCTGTTGGTGATTTTCAATATTGAAGTTGTAGTTGGATTTGTTTGCGTTTTTCAATGTTGAAGTTGTTGTTGAATTTGTTGGTGATTTTCAATATTGAGGTTGTTGTTGAATTTGTTGCCGTTTTTCAACGTTGAGGTTGTTGTTGAATTTGTTGGTGTTATCAATGTTATTTTTTGAACTTTTTTGTATTTTTCAATGTTGAGGTTGTTGTAGAATTTGTTGGTGATTTTCAAGATTGAGTTTGTTGTTGAATTCGTAGGTGTTATCAATGTTATTTTTTGAACTTTTTGTATTTTTCAATGTTGAGGTTGTTGTTGCATTTGTTGGTGTTATCAATGTTATTTTTTGAACTTTTTTGTATTATTTAATGTTGAGGTTGTTGTTTAATTTGTTGTTGTTATCCATGTTTTTTTGAACTTTTTCTCTTCTTTTAAAAGTTGAGGTTGCTGTTGAATTTGTTGGTATTTATCAATGTTGCGGTTGTTGAATTTTTTGGTGTTTTTCATTGTTGAGGTTGTTGTTGAATTTGTTGTTGTTTTTCAATGTTGCTGATGTTGTTGAATTTGTTGGTGAGTTTCAATATTGTGGTTCATGTTGAATTTTTGATGTTTTTAAATGTTGTTGTCGTTGAATTTGTTGGTGTCTTTCAATATTGAGGTTTGTTGTTGAATATGTTGTTGTTTTTCAATGCTGAGGTTGTTGAATGTGATGTTGTTTTTCATTGTTGAGGTTGTTGTTCAATTTGTTTCTGTTTTTCAATGTTGAGGTTGTTGTTGAATTTGTTGCTGATTTTCAATATTGATGTTGTTTGAATTTGTTGGTTATTTTCAATGTTGAGGTTGTTGTTGAATTTGTTGGTGTCTTTCAATATTGAGGTTGTTATTGAATTTGTTGGCGTCGTTCAAAGTTGAGGTTGTTGTTGAAAATGTTGGTTTTTTTCAATGTTGAGCTTGTTGTTGAAATTGTTAGTTTTTTTCAATGTTGAGGTTGTTTTTGTATTTGTTGGTGTTTTTCAATGTGGAGGTTGATGTTGAATTTGTTGGTGATTTTCAATATCGAGGTTGTTGTTGAATTTGTTGGCATTTTTCCATGTTGAGATTGTTGTTGAATTTGTTGCTGATTTATAAGTTGAGGTCGTTGTTGAACTTGTTCGTGTCTTTCAATATTGGGGTTGCTGTTGAATTTGTTGGTGTTTTTCAATGTTGAGGTTGTTGTTGAATTTGTTGGTGATTTTCAATATTGAGGTTGTTGTTGAATTTGTTGGTATTATCAATGTTATCTTTTGAACTTTTTTGTATTTTTCAATGTTGAGGTTGTTGTTGAATTTGTTGCTGATTTTCAATGTTGAGGTCGTTGTTGAACTTGTTGGTGTTTTTCAATGTTGATGTTGTTGAATTTGTTGATGTTTTTCAATGTCGAGATTGTTGAATTTGTTGGTGTTTTTCAATGTTGAGGTTGTTTTCTTTGTTGGTGTTTTTCAATGTTGAGGTTGTTGTTGAATTTGTTGGTGATTTTCAATGTTGAGGTTGTTGTTGAATTTGTTGGTGTTATCAATGTTATTTTTTGAACTTTTTTGTATTTTTCAATGTTCAGGCTGTTGTTGAATTTTTTGGTGTTATTCAATATTGATGTTGTTGATTTTGTTGGTGATTTTTAATGTTGAGATTGTTGTTAAATTTGTTGGTGTCTTTCAATATTGATGTGGTTATTGAATTTGTTGGCGTCTTTCAATGTTGAGGTTGCTGTTGAATTTCTTGGTGTTATCAATGGTTTTATTGAACTTTTTCTCTTCTTTATAAGGTTGAGCTTATTGTTGAATTTGTAGGTTTTTTTCAATTTTGATGTTGTTTGTGAATTTGTTGATGTTTTTCAATGTTGAGGTTGATGTTGAATTTGCTCGTGATTTTTTGTTGGCGATTTTCAATATTGATGTTGTTGTTGAATTTGTTGGTGTTTTTCAATTTGAGATTGTTGTTGAATTTGTTGCTGATTTTCAATGTTGAGGTCGTTGTTGAATTTGTTGGTGTTTTTGATTGTTGAGTTTGTTGTTTAATTTGTCGCTGTTTTTCATTGTTGAGCTTGTTGTTGAATTTGTTGGTGTTATCAATGTTTTTTGTTGAACTTGTTTGTATTGATAAAAGTTAAGGTTGTTGTTGAATTTGATGCTGTTTTTCAATGTTGAGGTTGTTGAATTTGTTCGTGTTATCAATGTTAATTTTAAAAAATTTCTGTAGTTTCCAATGTTGAGGTTGTTGTTGAATTTGCTTGTGTTATGAATGTTATTTTTTGATCTTATTTGTATTTTTCAATGTAGAGGTTGATGTTGAATTTGTTCGTGTTGTCAATGTTATTTTTTGAAAATTTCTGAAGTTTTCAATGTTGAGGTTGCTGATGAATTTGTTGCTGTTTTTCATTGTTGAGGTTGTTTTTGAATTTGTTGGTGTTTTTCAATGTTGCAGTTGTTTTTGAATTTGTTGGTGATTTTCAATATTGTGGTTCATGTTGAATTTTTGATGTTTTTCAGTGTTGAGGTTGTTGTTGAATTTGTTGGTGATTTTCAATATTGAAGTTGTTGAATTGGTTGGTCGTTCTAAATGTTGACGTTGTTGTTGAATTTGTTGGTGTCTTTCAATATTGAGGTTGTTGTTGAATATGTTGGTGTTTTTCATTGTTGAGGTTGTTGAATTTGTTGGTGATTTTCATTGATGCGGTTGTTGTTGAATTTGTTGCTGTTTTTCAATGTTGAGGTTGTTGTTGAATTCGTTGGCGTTATCAATGTTTTTTTAAAACTTTTTCTCGGCTTTCAAAAGTTGAGGTTGTTGTTGAATTTGTTGCTGATTTTCAATGTTGAGGTTGTTGTTGAACTTGTTGGTGTGATCAATGTTATTTTTTGAACATTTTTGTATTTTTCAATGTTGAGGTTGTTGTTATTTTTCAATGTTGAGGTTGTTGTTGAATTTGTAGGTATTTTTCATTGTTGATGTTGTTGTTGAATTTTTTGCTGTTTTTAAATGTTGAGTTTGTTGAATTTGTTGGTGATTTTCAATGTTGAGTTTGTTGTTGAATTTGTTGGAGTCTTTCAATATTGAGGTTGTTATCGAATTTGTTGGCGTCATTCAATGTTGACGCTGTTCATGAATTTCTTGGTGTTATCAATGTTTTTACTGAACTTTTTCTTTTTTAAATGTTGAGGTTGTTGTTGAATTTTTTGGTATTTTTCAATGTTGAGGTTGTTGAATTTGTTGCTGTTTTTCAGTGTTGAGGTTGTTGAATTTGTTGCTGTTTTTCAATGTTGAGGTTGTTGAATTTGTTGGTGTTATCAATGTTTTTTAGAAAATTTTCTCTTCTTTTAAAACTTGAGGTTGTTGTTCAATTTGGTGGTGTTTTTAAAGTTGAGGTTGTTGTTAAATTTGTTTGCGTTATTCAATGTTGAGGTTGTTGTTGAATTTGTTTTCATTTTTCAGTGTTGAAGTTGTTGTAAAATTTGTTGGTGATTTTCAAGATTGAGTTTGTTGTTTAATTTGTTGGTGTTATCAATGTTTTTTTTAAACTTTTTTGTACTTGTAAAAGTTGAGGTTGTTTTTGAATTTGTTGGTGTTTTTCAATGTTGAGGTTGTTGTAGAATTTGTTGGTGATTTTCAGGATTGAGTTTGTTGTTGAATTCGAAGGTGTTATCAATGATATTTTTTGAACTTTTTGTATTTTTCAAAGTTGCGGTTGTTGTTTAATTTGTTGTTGTTATCCATGTTTCTTTTGAACTTTTTCTCTTCTTTTGAAAGTTGAGGTTGCTGTTGAATTTGTTGGTATTTATCAATATTGCGGTTGTTGAATTTTTTGGTGTTTTTCATTGTTGAGGTTGTTGTTGAATTTGTTGCTGTTTTTCATTGTTGCGGTTGTTGTTGAATTTGTTGGTGTTTTTCAATGTATCGGTTGTTGTTGAATTTGTTGGTGATTTTCAATATTGAGGTTGTTGTTGAATTTGTTGCCGTTTTTCAACGTTGAGGTTGTTGTTGAATTTGTTGGTGTTATCAATGTTATTTTTTGAACTTTTTTGTATTTTTCAATGTTGAGGCTGTTGTTGAATTTGTTGGTACTTTTCAATGTTGAGGTTGTTGAATTTGTTGGCGTTTTTCAATGCTGAAGTTGTTGATGAATTTGTTGGTGATTTTCAATATTGAGGTTGATGTTGAATTTGTTGCCGTTTTTCAAAGTTGAGGTTGTTTTTGAATTTGTTGTTGTTATCAATGTTCTTTCGAACTTTTTCTCTTTTAAAAGTTGAGGTTGTTGAATTTGATGGTACTTTTCAATGTTGAGGCTGTTGAATTTTTTGGTTTTTTTGATTGTTGAGGTTGTTGTTGAATTTGTTGCTGTTTTTCAATATTGAGGTTGTTGTTGAGTTTTAGGTGTTATCAATGTTATTTTTTGAACTTCTTTGTATTTTTGAACGTTGAGATTGTTGTTGAATTTATTGGTTCTTTTCAATGTTGAGGTTGTTGTTGAGTTTGTTGGTGTTTTTCAATGTTGAGGTTGTTGTTGAATTTGTTGGTGATTTTCAATATTCAGGTTCTTGTTGAATTTGTTGGCATTTTTCAATGTTGTGGTTTCTGTTGCATTTGTTGGTTATTTTCAATATTGCTGTTGTTGAATTGGTTGGTGATTTTCAATGTTGAGGTTGCTGTTGAATTTGTTGGTGTTTTTCAATGTTGAGGTTGTTGTTGAATTACTTGGTGTTATCAATGTTATTTTTGAACTTTTTTGTACTTTTAAATGTTGAGGTTGTTGTTGAATTTGTTTGTGTTTTTAAATGTTGTGGTTGTTGTTGAATTTGTTGGTGATTTTCAATATTGCGGTTCATGTTGAATTTTTGATGTTTTTCAGTGTTGAGGTTGTTGTTGAATTTGTTGGTGATTTTCAATATTGAAGTTGTTGAATTGGTTGGTCATTCTAAATGTTGAGGTTGTTGTTAAATTTGTTGGTGTCTTTCAATATTGAGGTTGTTGTTGAATATGTTGGTGTTTTTCAATGTTGAGGTTGTTGAATTTGTTGGTTTTTTTCATTGATGAGGTTGTAGTTGAATTTGTTGCTGATTTTCAATGTTGAGGTTGTTGTTGAACTTGTTGGTTTTATCAATGTTATTTTTTGAACTTTTTTGTATTTTTCAACGTTGAGGTTGTTGTTGAATTTGTTGTTATTTTTCAATGTTGAGGTTGTTGTTGAATTTGTAGGTATTGTTCATTGTTGATGTTGTTGCTGAATTTGTTGGTGATTTTCAATGTTGGGTTTGTTGTTGAATTTGTTGGAGTCCTTCAATATTGAGGTTGTTATTGAATTTGTTGGCGTCATTCAATGTTGAGGCTGTTGTTGAATTTCTTGGTGTTATCAATTTTTTTATTGAACTTTTTCTCTTTTAAATGTTGAGGTTGTTGTTGAATTTGTTCGTATTTTTCAATGTTGAGGTTGTTGAATTTTTTGCTGTTTTTCAATGTTGAGGTTGCTGAATTTGTTGGTATTATCAATGTTTTTTAGAAAATTTTCTCTTCTTTTAAAACTTGAGGTTGTTTTTCAATTTGTTGGTGTTTTTCAAGTTCAGGTTGTTGTTAAATTTGTTTGCGTTTTTCAATGTTGAGGTTGTTGTTGAATTTGTTTTCGTTTTTCAATTTTGAGGTTGTTGTAGAATTTGTTGGTGATTTTCAATATTGAGTTTGTTGTTTAATTTCTTGGCGTTATCAATGTTTTTTTTGAACTTTTTCTCTTCTTTCAAAAGTTGAGGTTGTTGTTGAATTTGCTGCTGATTTTCAATGTTGAGGTTGTTGTTGAACTTGTTGGTGTTATCAATGTTATTTTTTGAACTTTTTTGTATTTTTCAATGTTGAGGTTGTTTTTGAAATTGTTGTTATTTTTCAATGTTGAGGTTGTTGTTGAATTTGTAGGCATTTTTCATTGTTGATGTTGTTGCTGAATTTGTTGCTGTTTATAAATGTTGAGTTTGTTGAATTTGTTGGTGATTTTCAATGTTGAGTTTGTTGTTGAATTTGTTGGAGTCTTTCAATATTGAGGTTGTTATTGAATTTGTTGGTGTCATTCAATGTTGAGGCTGTAGTTGAATTTCTTGGTGTTATCAATTTTTTTATTGAACTTTTTCTCTTTTAAATGTTGAGGTTGTTGTTGAATTTGTTCGTATTTTTCAATGTTGAGTTTGTTGAATTTGTTGCTGTTTTTCAATGTTGAGATTGTTGAATTTGTTGCTGTTTTTAAATGTTGAGGTTGTTGAATTTGTTGGTGTTATCAATGTTTTTTAGAAAATATTCTCTTCTTTTAAAACTTGAGGTTGTTTTTCAATTTGTTGGTGTTTTTCAAGTTGAGGTTGTTGTTAATTTTGTTTTCGTTTTTCAATGTTGAGCTTGTTGTTGAATTTGTTGCTGTTTTTCAATGTTGAGGTTGTTGTAGAATTTGTTGGTGATTTTCAAGATTGAGTTTGTTGTTGAATTCGTAGGTGTTATCAATGTTATTTTTTGAACTTTTTGTATTTTTCAATGTTGAGGTTGTTGTTGCATTTGTTGGTGTTATCAATGTTATTTTTTGAACTTTTTTGTATTATTTAATGTTGAGGTTGTTGTTTAATTTGTTGTTGTTATCCATGTTTTTTTGAACTTTTTCTCTTCTTTTAAAAGTTGAGGTTGCTGTTGAATTTGTTGGTATTTATCAATGTTGCGGTTGTTGAATTTTTTGGTGTTTTTCATTGTTGAGGTAGTTGTTGAATTTGTTGTTGTTTTTCAATGTTGCTGATGTTGTTGAATTTGTTGGTGAGTTTCAATATTGTGGTTCATGTTGAATTTTTGATGTTTTTAAATGTTGTTGTTGTTGAATTTGTTGGTGTCTTTCAATATTGAGGTTTGTTGTCGAATATGTTGTTGTTTTTCAATGCTGAGGTTGTTGAATGTGATGTTGTTTTTCATTGTTGAGGTTGTTGTTCAATTTGTTTCTGTTTTTCAATGTTGAGGTTGTTGTTGAATTTGTTGCTGATTTTCAATATTGATGTTGTTTGAATTTGTTGGTGATTTTCAATATCGAGGTTGTTGTTGAATTTGTTGGCATTTTTCCATGTTGAGATTGTTGTTGAATTTGTTGCTGATTTATAAGTTGAGGTCGTTGTTGAACTTGTTCGTGTCTTTCAATATTGGGGTTGCTGTTGAATTTGTTGGTGTTTTTCAATGTTGAGGTTGTTGTTGAATTTGTTGGTGATTTTCAATATTGAGGTTGTTGTTGAATTTGTTGGTATTATCAATGTTATCTTTTGAACTTTTTTGTATTTTTCAATGTTGAGGTTGTTGTTGAATTTGTTGCTGATTTTCAATGTTGAGGTCGTTGTTGAACTTGTTGGTGTTTTTCAATGTTGATGTTGTTGAATTTGTTGATGTTTTTCAATGTCGAGATTGTTGAATTTGTTGGTGTTTTTCAATGTTGAGGTTGTTTTCTTTGTTGGTGTTTTTCAATGTTGAGGTTGTTGTTGAATTTGTTGGTGATTTTCAATGTTGAGGTTGTTGTTGAATTTGTTGGTGTTATCAATGTTATTTTTTGAACTTTTTTGTATTTTTCAATGTTCAGGCTGTTGTTGAATTTTTTGGTGTTATTCAATATTGATGTTGTTGATTTTGTTGGTGATTTTTAATGTTGAGATTGTTGTTAAATTTGTTGGTGTCTTTCAATATTGATGTGGTTATTGAATTTGTTGGCGTCTTTCAATGTTGAGGTTGCTGTTGAATTTCTTGGTGTTATCAATGGTTTTATTGAACTTTTTCTCTTCTTTATAAAGTTGAGCTTATTGTTGAATTTGTAGGTTTTTTTCAATTTTGATGTTGTTTGTGAATTTGTTGATGTTTTTCAATGTTGAGGTTGATGTTGAATTTGCTCGTGATTTTTTGTTGGCGATTTTCAATATTGATGTTGTTGTTGAATTTGTTGGTGTTTTTCAATTTGAGATTGTTGTTGAATTTGTTGCTGATTTTCAATGTTGAGGTCGTTGTTGAATTTGTTGGTGTTTTTGATTGTTGAGTTTGTTGTTTAATTTGTCGCTGTTTTTCATTGTTGAGCTTGTTGTTGAATTTGTTGGTGTTATCAATGTTTTTTGTTGAACTTGTTTGTATTGATAAAAGTTAAGGTTGTTGTTGAATTTGATGCTGTTTTTCAATGTTGAGGTTGTTGAATTTGTTCGTGTTATCAATGTTAATTTTAAAAAATTTCTGTAGTTTCCAATGTTGAGGTTGTTGTTGAATTTGCTTGTGTTATGAATGTTATTTTTTGATCTTATTTGTATTTTTCAATGTAGAGGTTGATGTTGAATTTGTTCGTGTTGTCAATGTTATTTTTTGAAAATTTCTGAAGTTTTCAATGTTGAGGTTGCTGATGAATTTGTTGCTGTTTTTCATTGTTGAGGTTGTTTTTGAATTTGTTGGTGTTTTTCAATGTTGCAGTTGTTTTTGAATTTGTTGGTGATTTTCAATATTGTGGTTCATGTTGAATTTTTGATGTTTTTCAGTGTTGAGGTTGTTGTTGAATTTGTTGGTGATTTTCAATATTGAAGTTGTTGAATTGGTTGGTCGTTCTAAATGTTGACGTTGTTGTTGAATTTGTTGGTGTCTTTCAATATTGAGGTTGTTGTTGAATATGTTGGTGTTTTTCATTGTTGAGGTTGTTGAATTTGTTGGTGATTTTCATTGATGCGGTTGTTGTTGAATTTGTTGCTGTTTTTCAATGTTGAGGTTGTTGTTGAATTCGTTGGCGTTATCAATGTTTTTTTAAAACTTTTTCTCGGCTTTCAAAAGTTGAGGTTGTTGTTGAATTTGTTGCTGATTTTCAATGTTGAGGTTGTTGTTGAACTTGTTGGTGTGATCAATGTTATTTTTTGAACATTTTTGTATTTTTCAATGTTGAGGTTGTTGTTATTTTTCAATGTTGAGGTTGTTGTTGAATTTGTAGGTATTTTTCATTGTTGATGTTGTTGTTGAATTTTTTGCTGTTTTTAAATGTTGAGTTTGTTGAATTTGTTGGTGATTTTCAATGTTGAGTTTGTTGTTGAATTTGTTGGAGTCTTTCAATATTGAGGTTGTTATCGAATTTGTTGGCGTCATTCAATGTTGACGCTGTTGATGAATTTCTTGGTGTTATCAATGTTTTTACTGAACTTTTTCTTTTTTAAATGTTGAGGTTGTTGTTGAATTTTTTGGTATTTTTCAATGTTGAGGTTGTTGAATTTGTTGCTGTTTTTCAGTGTTGAGGTTGTTGAATTTGTTGCTGTTTTTCAATGTTGAGGTTGTTGAATTTGTTGGTGTTATCAATGTTTTTTAGAAAATTTTCTCTTCTTTTAAAACTTGAGGTTGTTGTTCAATTTGGTGGTGTTTTTAAAGTTGAGGTTGTTGTTAAATTTGTTTGCGTTATTCAATGTTGAGGTTGTTGTTGAATTTGTTTTCATTTTTCAGTGTTGAAGTTGTTGTAAAATTTGTTGGTGATTTTCAAGATTGAGTTTGTTGTTTAATTTGTTGGTGTTATCAATGTTTTTTTTAAACTTTTTTGTACTTGTAAAAGTTGAGGTTGTTTTTGAATTTGTTGGTGTTTTTCAATGTTGAGGTTGTTGTAGAATTTGTTGGTGATTTTCAGGATTGAGTTTGTTGTTGAATTCGAAGGTGTTATCAATGATATTTTTTGAACTTTTTGTATTTTTCAAAGTTGCGGTTGTTGTTTAATTTGTTGTTGTTATCCATGTTTCTTTTGAACTTTTTCTCTTCTTTTGAAAGTTGAGGTTGCTGTTGAATTTGTTGGTATTTATCAATATTGCGGTTGTTGAATTTTTTGGTGTTTTTCATTGTTGAGGTTGTTGTTGAATTTGTTGCTGTTTTTCATTGTTGCGGTTGTTGTTGAATTTGTTGGTGTTTTTCAATGTATCGGTTGTTGTTGAATTTGTTGGTGATTTTCAATATTGTGGTTCATGTTGAATTTTTGATGTTTTTCAATGTTGAGGTTGTTGTAGAATTTGTTGAGGATTTTCAATATTGAAGTTTTTGAATTGGTTGGTCATTTTAAATGTTGATGTTGTTGTTGAATTGGTTGGTCTCTTTCAATATTTAGGTTTGTTGTTGAATATGTTGGTGTTTTTCAATGCTGAGGTTGTTGAATGTGATGGTGTTATTCATTGTTGAGGTTGTTGTTGAATTTGTTTCTGTTTTTCAATGTTGAGGTTGTTGTTGAATTTGTTGGTGTTATCAATGTTATTATTTGAACATTTTTGTATTTTTCAGTATTGAGGTTGTTGTTGAATTTGTTGCTGATTTTCAATATTGATGTTGTTTGAATTTGTTGGTGATTTTCAATGTTGAGGTTGATGTTGAATTTGTTGGTGTCTTTCAATATTCAGGGTGTTATTGAATTTGTTGGCGTCGTTCAATGTTGAGGCTGTTGTTGAAATTCTTGGCGTTATCAATGTTTTTATATAACTTTTTCTCTTCTTTTAAAAGTTGAGGTTGTTGTTGAATTTGTTGGTTTTCTTCAACGTTGAGCTTGTTGTTGAAATTGTTAGTTTTTTTCAATGTTGAGGTTGTTTTTGAATTTGCTGGTGTTTTTCAATGTGAAGGTTGATGTTGAATTTGTTGCTGATTTTCAATATCGATGTTGTTGTTGAATTTGTTGGCGTTTTTCCATGTTGAGATTGTTGTTGAATTTGTTGCTGATTTTCAATGTTGAGGTCGTTGTTGAACTTGTTTGTGTCTTTCAATATTGTGGTTGCTGTTGAATTCGTTGGTGTTTTTCAATGTTGAGGTTGTTGTTGAATTTGTTGGTGATTTTCAATATTGAGGTTGTTGTTGAATTTGTTGGTGTTTTTCAATGTTATCTTTTGAACTTTTTTGTATTTTTCAATGTTGAGGTTGTTGTTGAATTTGTTGGTATTTTTCAATGTTGCGGTTTGTTGAATTTTTTGGTGTTTTTCATTGTTGAGGTTGTTGTTGAATTTGTTGCTGTTTTTCATTGTTGCGGTTGTTGTTGAATTTGTTGGTGTTTTTCAATGTTGCGGTTGTTGTTGAATTTGTTGGTGATTTTCAATATTGTGGTTCATGTTGAATTTTTGAAGTTTTTTCAATGTTGAGGTTGTTGTTGTTGAATTTGTTGATGATTTTCAATATTGAATTTGTTGAATTGGTTGGTCATTTTAAATGTTGATGTTGTTGTTGAATTCGTTGGTCTCTTTCAATATTGAGGTTTGTTGTTGAATATGTTGGTGTTTTTCAATGCTGAGGTTGTTGAATTTGATGGTTTTTTTCATTGTTGAGGTTGTTGTTGAATTTGTTTCTGTTTTTCAATGTTGAGGTTGTTGTTGAATTTGTTGGTGTTATCAATGTTATTATTTCAACTTTTTTGTATTTTTCAATATTGAGGTTGTCGTTGAATTTGTTGCTGATTTTCAATATTGATGTTGTTTGAATTTGTTGGTGTCTTTCAATATTGAGGGTGTTATTGAATTTGTTTGTGATTTTCAATGTTGAGGTTGTTGTAGAATTTTTTGGTGTTATCAATGTTTATTTTCAACTTTTTCTCTTCTTTTAAAAGTTGAGGTTGTTGTTGAATTTGTTGGTGTTTTTAAATTTTGAGATTCTTGTTGAATTTGTCGCTGATTTTCAATGTTGAGGTTGTTGTTGAACTTGTCGTTTATTTCAATATTGAGGTTGTTGTTGAATTTGTTGGTCATTTTCAATATTGAGGTTGTTGTTGAATTTGTTGGTATTATCAATGTTATCTTTTGAACTTTTTTGTATTTTTCAATGTTGAGGTTGTTGTTGAATTTGTTGGTATTTTTCAATGTTGAGGTTGTTGAATTTGTTGGTGTTTTTCAATGTTGAGGTTGTTGAATTTGTTGGTGTTTTTCCATGTCGAGATTGTTGAATTTGTTGGTGTTTTTCAACGTTGAGGTTGTTTAATTTGTTGTTGTTTTTCAATTTTGAGGTTGTTGTTGAATTTGTTGGTGATTTTCAATGTTGAGGTTGTTGTTGAATTTGTTGGTGTTATCAATGTTATTTTTGAACTTTTTTGTAATTTTCAATGTTCAGGCTGTTGTTGAATTTGTTGGTGTTATTCAATATTGATGTTGTTGATTTTGTTGGTGATTTTTAATATTGAGGTTGTTGTTTAATTTGTTGGTGTCTTTCAATATTGAGGTGGTTATTGAAATTGATGGCGTCTTTCAATGTTGAGGTTGGTGCTGAATTTCTTGGTGTTATCAATGTTTTATTGAACTTTTTCTCTTCTTTATAAAGTTGAGGTTGTTGTTGAAATTGTTGGTGATTTTCAATTTTGAGCTTGTTGTTGTATTTGTAGGTTTTTTTCAATTTTGAGGTTGTTGTTGAATTTGTTGGTGTTTTTCAATGTTGAGGTTGATGTTGAATTTGTTCGTGATTTTTTGTTGGTGATTTTCAATGTTGAGTTTGTTGTTGAACTTGTTGGTGTTATCAAAATTGTTTTTTTTGAACTTTTTTCTATTTAACAATGTTGAGGTTGTTGTTGAATTTTTTGTTATTTTTCAATGTTGAGTTTGTTGTTGAATTTGTTGGTCTTTTTCATTGTTGAGGTTATTGTTGAATTTGTTGGTGCTATCAATGTTTTTTGTTGACCTTGTTTGTATTTTTAAAAGACAAGGTTGATGTTGAATTTGTTGGTGTTTTACAATGTTGAGGTTGTTCAATGTGTTGGTGTTTTTCAATGTTGAGCTTCTTGTTGAATTTTTTGGTTTTTTTCAACGTTGAGGTTTTTGTTGAATTTGTTGGTGTTTTTCAGTTTTCAGGTTGTTGTTGAATTTGTTGTTGATTTTCAATATTGAGTTTGTTGTTGAATTTGATGGTTTAATCAATGTCATTTTTTTAACTTTTCTGTATTTTTCAATGTCGAATTTGTTCTAGAATTTGTTGGTCTTATCAATGTTATTGTTTGAACTTATTTGTATTTTTCAATGTTGAGGATGTTTTTGAATTTGTTGGTGTTACCAATGTTTTTTTGAACTTTTTCTCTTTTAAAAGTTGAGGTTGTTGTTGAATTTGTTGATAATTTTCAATACTGAGGTTGTTCTTGAATTTGTTGGTGCTTTTCAATGTTGAGATTGTTGTTGAATTTGCTGCTGATTTTCAATGTTGAGGTTATTGTTGAATGTGTTGGTGATTTTCATTATTGAGATTGTTGTTGAATTTGTTGGTGATTTTCAATGTTAAGGTTGTTGTTTAATTTGTTGCTGATTTTCAATATTGAGTTTGTTGTTGAATTTGTTGATGTTATCAATGTTATTTTTTGAACTTTTTTCTAGTTTTCAATGTTGAGGTTGTTGTTGAATTTGTTGTTGTTATCAATGTTTTTTATGAACTTTTTATCTTCTTTTAAAAGCTGAGGTTGTTGTTGAATTTGTTGGTATTTTTCAATGTTGCGGTTGTTGTTGAATTAGTTGGTGTTTTTCATTGTTGAGATTGTTGAAGTTTTTGGTGTTTTTCAATGTTGAAGTTTTTGTTGAATTTGTTGGTGTTATCAAATGATTTTTGTTGAACTTGTTTGTATTTTTATAAGTTAAGGTTGTTGTTGAATTTGTTGGTGTTTTGCAATGCTGAGGTTGTTCAATTTGTTAGTGTTTTTCAATGTTGAGCTTGTTGTTGAACTTTTTGGTTTTTTTCAACGTTGAGGTTGTTGTTGAATTTGTTGGTGTTTTTAAATGCTGAGGTTGTTGTTGAATTTGTAGTTGATTTTGCATATTGAGTTTGTTGTTGAATGTGATGGTTTAATCAATGTTATTTTTTTAACTTTTCTGTATTATTCAATGTCGAGGTTGTTGTTGAATTTGTTGGTCTTAACAATGTTATTTTTTGAACTTATTTGTATTTTTCAATGTTGAGGATGTTGTTGAATTTGTTGGTGTTATCAATGTTTAATTGAACTTTTTCTCTTCTTTTAAAAGTTGAGGTTGTTGTTGAATTTGTTGGTATTTTTCATTGTTGCGGTTGTTGAATTTTTTGTTGTTTTTCATTGTTGAGGTTGTTGAAGTTGTTGGTGTACATTAATGTTGAGGTTGTTGTTGAATTTGATGGTGTTTTTCAGTGTTGAGATTGTTGTTGAATTTGTTGGTGTTTTTCAATGTTGCGGATGTTGTTGAATTATTTTGTATTTTTCATTGTAGAGGTTGTAGTTGAATTTGTTGGTATTTTTCAATGCTGAGGTTGTTGTTGAATTTGTTGGTGTTTTTCAATATTGAAGTTGTTGAATTTGTTTGTGATTTTCAATGTTGAGGTTGTTGTAGAATTTTTTGGTGTTATCAATGTTTATTTTCAACTTTTTCTCTTCTTTTAAAAGTTGAGGTTGTTGTTGAATTTGTTGGTGTTTTTAAATTTTGAGATTCTTGTTGAATTTGTCGCTGATTTTCAATGTTGAGGTTGTTGTTGAACTTGTCGTTTATTTCAATATTGAGGTTGTTGTTGAATTTGTTGGTCATTTTCAATATTGAGGTTGTTGTTGAATTTGTTGGTGTTATCAATGTAAATTTTTGAACTCATTTGTATTTTTGAAAGTTGAGATTGTGGTTTAATTAGTTGGTGTTTTTCAATGTTGAGGTTGTTGTTGAATTTGTTGGTGTTTTTCTTTTTTGACTTTCTGGTTGAATTTGTTGGTCATTTTCAATGTTGAGGCTATTGAATTTGTTGGAGATTTTCAATCTTGAGGTTACTGTTGAACTTGTTGGTCTCTTTCAATATTGAGGTTGTTGTTGAATTTGTTGGTGTTTTTCAATGTTGAGGTTGTTGTTGAATTTGTTGGTGTTATCAATGTTTTTTTTGAACTTTTTCTCTTCTTTTATAAGTTGAGGTTGTTGTTGAATTTGTTGGAGTTTTTCAATGTTGAATTTGTAGTTGAATTTGCTGGTGATTTTCAAAGTTGAGGTTGTTGCTGAATTTGTTTGTGATTGTCAATATCAACTTTGTTTGCTCAATTTGTTGGTGTTAACAATGTTATTTTTTGATCTTTTTTCTATTTTTCAATGTAGAGGTTGTCGTTGAATTTGTTGGTGTTTTTCAATGCTGAGGTTGTTGAATTTGTTGCTGTTATTCATTGGTGAGGTTGTTGTTGAATTTGTTACTGTTTTTCAATGTTGAAGTTGTTGTTGAATTTGTTGTTGTTAACAATGTTTTTTTTGAACTTTTTCTCTTCTTATAAAAGTTGAGGGTGTTGTTGAATTAGTTGCTGATTTTCAATGTTGAGGATGTTGTTGAACTTCTTGGTGTTATCAATGTTATTTTTTGAACTTTTTTGTATTTTTCAATGTTGAGGTTGTTGTTGAATTTGTTGTTATTTGTCAATCTTGAGGTTGTTGTTGAATTTGTTGATATTTTTCATTGTTGATGTTGTTGCTGATTTGTTGCTGTTTATCAATGTTGAGTTTGTTGAATTTGTTGGTGATATTCAACTTTGATGTTGTTGAATATGTTGGTGATTTTCAATGTTAACTTTGTTGTTGAATTTGTTGTAATCTTTCAACATTGAGGTTGTTATTGAATTTGTTGGTGTCTTACAATGTACAGGCTGTTGTTGAATTTCTTGGTGTTATCAATGTTTTTATTGAAGTTTTTCTCTTCCTTTAAAAGTTGAGGTTGTTGTTGAATTTGTTGGTATTTTGCAATGTTGAGGTTGTTGAATTTGTTGGTGTTTTTCAATGTTGAGGTTGTTGAATTTGTTGGTGTTTTTCAATGTTGAGGTTGTTGAATTTGTTGGTGTTATTCAATGCTGAGGTTGTTGATGAATTTTTTGGTGATTTTCAATGTTGCGGTTGTTGTTGAATTTGTTGGTTTTATCAATGTTATTATTTGAACTTTTTAGTAATTTTCAAAATTGAGGTTGTTGTTGAATTTGTTGGCGTTTTTCAATGTTGAGGTTGTTGTTGAATTTGTTGGTGATAATCAATATTGATGTTGTTGAATATGTTCGTGATTTTCAATGTTGAGGTTGTTGTTGAATTTGTTGGTCTCTTTCAATATTGAGGTTGTTGTTGAATTTGTTGGTGTTTTTCTATGTTGAGGTTGTTGTTGAATTTGTTGGTGTTATCAATGTTTTTTTTGAACTTTTTCTCTTTTATAAGTTGAGGTTGTTGTTGAATTTGTTGGAGTTTTTCAATGTTGAATTTGTAGTTGAATTTGTTGGTGATTTTCAATGTTGAGGTTGTTGCTGAGTATGTTTTTGATTGTCAATATAAACTTTGTTTGCTCAATTTGTTGGTGTTATCAATGTTATTTTTTGATCTCTTTGGTATTTTTCAATGTAGAGGTTGTCGTTGAATTTGTTGGTGTTTTTCAATGCTGAGGTTGTTGAATTTGTTGCTGTTATTCATTGATGAGGTTGTTGTTGAATTTGTTACTGTTTTTCAATGTTGAGGTTGTTGTTGAATTTGTTGTTGTTAACAATGTTTTTTTTGAACTTTTTCTCTTCTTATAAAAGTTGAGGGTGTTGTTGAATTAGTTGCAGATTTTCAATGTTGAGGATGTTGTTGAACTTGTTGGTGTTATCAATGTTATTTTTTGAACTTTTTTGTATTTTTCAATGTTGAGGTTGTTGTTGAATTTGTTGTTATTTGTCAATCTTGAGGTTGTTGTTGAATTTGTTGATATTTTTCATTGTTGATGTTGTTGCTGAATTTGTTGCTCTTTATCAATGTTGAGTTTGTTGAATTTGTTGGTGATATTCAACTTTGATGTTGTTGAATTTGTTGGTCTTTTTCATTGTTGAGTTTGATGTTGAATTTGTTGGTGTTATCAATCTTTTTTGTTGTACTTGTTTGTATTTTTAAAAGTTAAGGTTGTTGTTGAATTTGTTGGTGTTTTGCAATGTTGAGGTTGTTCAATTTGTTTGCGTTCTTCAATGTTGAGCTTGTTGTTGAATTTTTTGGTTTTTTTCAACGTTGAGGTTTTTGTTGAATTTGTTGTTGATTTTGAATATTGAGTTTGTTGTTGAATTTGATGGTTTAATCAATGTTATTTTTTTAACTTTTCTGTATTTTTCAATGTCGAGGTTGTTCTTGAATTTGTTGGTCTTATCAATGTTATTTTTTGAACTTATTTGCATTTTTCAATGTTGAGGATGTTGTTGAATTTGTTGGTGTTATCAATGTTTTTTTTGAACTTTTTCTCTTCTTTTAAAAGTTGAGGTTGTTGTTGAATTTGTTGGTATTTTTCATTGTTGCGGTTGTTGAATTTTTTGATGTTTTTCATTGTTGAGGTTGTTGTTGAAGTTGTTGGTGTTTTTCAATGTTGAGGTTGTTGTTGAATTTGTTGGTGTTATCAATGTGTTTTTTGATCTTTTTTGTATTTTTCAATGTAGAGGTTGTTGTTGAATTTGTTGGTGTTATCAATGTTCTTCTTTGAACTATTTTGTACTTTTAAATGTTGAGGTTGATGTAGAATTTGTTGGTGATTTTCAATATTGAGGTTGTTCTTGAATTTGTTGGTGTTTTTCAATGTTGAGATTGTTGTTGAATTTGTTGGAGTCATTCAATATTGAGGTTGTTATTGCATTTGCTGGCGTCATTCAATGTTGAGGATGTTGTTGAATTTCTTGGTGTTATCAATGTTTTTATTGAACTTTTTCTCTTTTAAATGTTGAGGTTGTTGTTGAATTTGTTGGTATTTTTCAATGTTGAGTTTGTTGAATTTGTTGGTGATTTTCAATGTTGAGTTTGTTGTTGAATTTGTTGGAGTCTTTCAATATTGAGGTTGTTATTGCATTTGTTGGCGTCATTCAATGTTGAGGCTGTTGTTGAATTTCTTGGTGTTATCAATGTTTTTATTGAACTTTTTCTCTTTTAAATGTTGAGGTTGTTGTTGAATTTGTTGGTATTTTTCAATGTTGAGGTTGTTGAATTTGTTGCTGTTTTTCTAATGTTGAGGTTGTTGAATTTGTTGCTGATTTTCAATGTTGAGGTTGTTGAATTTGTTGGTGTTATCAACGTTTTTTAGAAAATTTTCTCTTCTTTTAAAACTGAGGTTGTTGTTCAATTTGGTGGTGTTTTTCAAGTTGAGGTTGTTGTTAAGTCTGTTTGCATTATTCAATGTTGAGGCTGTTGTTGAATTTGTTGGAGTTTTTCAATGTTGAATTTGTAGTTGAATTTGTTGGTGATTTTCAATGCTGTGGTTGTTGCTGAATTTGTTTTTGATTGCCAATATAAACTTTGTTTGCTCAATTTGTTGGTGTTATCAATGTTATTTTTTGATCTTTTTTGCATTTTTCGATGTAGAGGTTGTCGTTGAATTTGTTGGTGTTTTTCAATGCTGAGGTTGTTGAATTTGTTGCTGTTATTCATTGATGAGGTTGTTGTTGAATTTGTTACTGTTTTTCAATGTTGAGGTTGTTGTTGAATTTGTTGTTGTTAACAATGTTCTTTTTGAACTTTTTCTCTTCTTATAAAAGTTGAGGGTGTTGTTGAATTAGTTGCTGATTTTCAATGTTGAGGATGTTGTTGAACTTCTTGGTGTTATCAATGTTATTTTTTGAACTTTTTTGTCTTTTTCAATGTTGAGGTTGTTGTTGAATTTGTTGTTATTTGTCAATCTTGAGGTTGTTGTTGAATTTGTTGATATTTTTCATTGTTGATGTTGTTGCTGAATTTGTTGCTCTTTATCAATGTTGAGTTTGTTGAATTTGTTGGTGATATTCAACTTTGATGTTGTTGAATTTGTTGGTCTTTTTCATTGTTGAGTTTGATGTTGAATTTGTTGGTGTTATCAATCTTTTTTGTTGTACTTGTTTGTATTTTTAAAAGTTAAGGTTGTTGTTGAATTTGTTGGTGTTTTGCAATGTTGAGGTTGTTCAATTTGTTTGCGTTCTTCAATGTTGAGCTTGTTGTTGAATTTATTGGTTTTTTTCAACGTTGAGGTTTTTGTTGAATTTGTTGTTGATTTTGAATATTGAGTTTGTTGTTGAATTTGATGGTTTAATCAATGTTATTTTTTTAACTTTTCTGTATTTTTCAATGTCGAGGTTGTTCTTGAATTTGTTGGTCTTATCAATGTTATTTTTTGAACTTATTTGCATTTTTCAATGTTGAGGATGTTGTTGAATTTGTTGGTGTTATCAATGTTTTTTTTGAACTTTTTCTCTTCTTTTAAAAGTTGAGGTTGTTGTTGAATTTGTTGGTATTTTTCATTGTTGCGGTTGTTGAATTTTTTGATGTTTTTCATTGTTGAGGTTGTTGTTGAAGTTGTTGGTGTTTTTCAATGTTGAGGTTGTTGTTGAATTTGTTGGTGTTATCAATGTGTTTTTTGATCTTTTTTGTATTTTTCAATGTAGAGGTTGTTGTTGAATTTGTTGGTGTTATCAATGTTCTTCTTTGAACTATTTTGTACTTTTAAATGTTGAGGTTGATGTAGAATTTGTTGGTGATTTTCAATATTGAGGTTGTTCTTGAATTTGTTGGTGTTTTTCAATGTTGAGATTGTTGTTGAATTTGTTGGAGTCATTCAATATTGAGGTTGTTATTGCATTTGCTGGCGTCATTCAATGTTGAGGATGTTGTTGAATTTCTTGGTGTTATCAATGTTTTTATTGAACTTTTTCTCTTTTAAATGTTGAGGTTGTTGTTGAATTTGTTGGTATTTTTCAATGTTGAGTTTGTTGAATTTGTTGGTGATTTTCAATGTTGAGTTTGTTGTTGAATTTGTTGGAGTCTTTCAATATTGAGGTTGTTATTGCATTTGTTGGCGTCATTCAATGTTGAGGCTGTTGTTGAATTTCTTGGTGTTATCAATGTTTTTATTGAACTTTTTCTCTTTTAAATGTTGAGGTTGTTGTTGAATTTGTTGGTATTTTTCAATGTTGAGGTTGTTGAATTTGTTGCTGTTTTTCTAATGTTGAGGTTGTTGAATTTGTTGCTGATTTTCAATGTTGAGGTTGTTGAATTTGTTGGTGTTATCAACGTTTTTTAGAAAATTTTCTCTTCTTTTAAAACTGAGGTTGTTGTTCAATTTGGTGGTGTTTTTCAAGTTGAGGTTGTTGTTAAGTCTGTTTGCATTATTCAATGTTGAGGCTGTTGTTGAATTTGTTGGAGTTTTTCAATGTTGAATTTGTAGTTGAATTTGTTGGTGATTTTCAATGTTGTGGTTGTTGCTGAATTTGTTTTTGATTGCCAATATAAACTTTGTTTGCTCAATTTGTTGGTGTTATCAATGTTATTTTTTGATCTTTTTTGCATTTTTCGATGTAGAGGTTGTCGTTGAATTTGTTGGTGTTTTTCAATGCTGAGGTTGTTGAATTTGTTGCTGTTATTCATTGATGAGGTTGTTGTTGAATTTGTTACTGTTTTTCAATGTTGAGGTTGTTGTTCAATTTGTTGTTGTTAACAATGTTCTTTTTGAACTTTTTCTCTTCTTATAAAAGTTGAGGGTGTTGTTGAAGTGGTTGCTGATTTTCAATGTTGAGGATGTTGTTGAACTTCTTGGTGTTATCAATGTTATTTTTTGAACTTTTTTGTCTTTTTCAATGTTGAGGTTGTTGTTGAATTTGTTGTTATTTGTCAATCTTGAGGTTGTTGTTGAATTTGTTGATATTTTTCATTGTTGATGTTGTTGCTGAATTTGTTGCTCTTTATCAATGTTGAGTTTGTTGAATTTGTTGGTGATATTCAACTTTGATGTTGTTGAATTTGTTGGTGATTTTCAATGTTGATGTTGTTGTTGAATTTGTTGATGATTTTCAATACTGATGTTGTTGAATTTGTTGATGAATTTCAATGTTAACATTGTTGTTGAATTTGTTGGAATCTTTCAATATTGAGGTTGTTATTGAATTTGTTGGTGTCTTTCAATGTTCAGGCTGTTGTTGAATTTCTTGGTGTTATCTATGTTTTTATTGAAGTTTTTCCCTTCCTTTAAAAGTTGAGGTTGTTGTTGAATTTGTTGGTATTTTGCAATGTTGAGGTTGTTGAATTTGTTGGTGTTTTTCAATGTTGAGGTTGTTGAATTTGTTGGTGTTTTTCAATGTTGAGGTTGTTGAATTTGTTGGTGTTATTCAATGCTGAAGTTGTTGAATTTGTTGGCGTTTTTCAATGTTGAGGTTGTTGATGAATTTTTTGGTGATTTTCAATGTTGCGGTTGTTGTTGAATTTGTTGGTGTTATCAATGTTATTATTTGAACGTTTTTGTATTTTTCAATATTGAGGTTGTTGTTGAATTTGTTGGCGTTTTTCAATGTTGAGGTTGTTGTTGAATTTGTTGGTGATAATCAATATTGATGTTGTTGAATTTGTTCGTGATTTTCAATGTTGAGGTTCTTGTTGAATTTGTTGGTGTCTTTCAAAATTGAGGTTGTTATTGAATTTGTTGGCGTCTTTCAATATTGAGGTTGTTGTTGAATTTCTTGGTGCTATCAATGTTTTTATTGAACGTTTTCTCTTCTTTATAAAGTTGAGGTTGTTGTTGAATTTTGTTGGTGATTTTCAATTTTGAGCTTGTTGTTGAATTTGTAGGTTTTTTTCATTGTTGAGTTTGATGTTGAATTTGTTGGTGTTATCAATCTTTTTTGTTGAACTTGTTTGTATTTTTAAATGTTAAGGTTGTTGTTGAATTTGTTGTTGTTTTGCAATGTTGAGGTTGTTCAATTGGTTGGCGTTCTTCAATGTTGAGCTTGTTGTTGAATTTTTTGGTTTTTTTCAACGTTGAGGTTTTTGTTGAATTTGTTGTTGATTTTCAATATTGAGTTTGTTGTTGAATTTGATGGTTTAATCAATGTTATTTTTTTAACTTTTCTGTATTTTTCAATGTCGAGGTTGTTCTTGAATTTGTTGGTCTTATCAATGTTATTTTTTGAACTTATTTGTATTTTTCAATGTTGAGGATGTTGTTGAATTTGTTGGTGTTATCAATGTTTTTTTTGAACTTTTTCTCTTCTTTTAAAAGTTGAGGTTGTTGTTGAATTTGTTGGTATTTTTCATTGTTGCAGTTGTTGAATTTTTTGATGTTTTTCATTGTTGAGGTTGTTGTTGAAGTTGTTGGTGTTTTTCAATGTTGAGGTTGTTGTTGAATTTGTTGGTGTTATCAATGTTTTTTTTGATCTTTTTTGTATTTTTCAATGTAGAGGTTGTTGTTGAATTTGTTGGTGTTATCAATGTTCTTCTTTGAACTATTTTGTACTTTTAAATGTTGAGGTTGATGTTGAATTTGTTGGTGATTTTCAATATTGAGGTTGTTCTTGAATTTGCTGGTGTTTTTCAATGTTGAGATTGCTGTTGAATTTGTTGATATTTTTAAATGTTGAGGGTGTTGTTGTATTTGTAGGTATTTTTCATTGTTGATGTTGTTGCTGAATTTGTTGCTGTTTTTCAATGTTGAGTTTGTTGAATTTGTTGGTGATTTTCAATGTTGAGTTTGTTGTTGAATTTGTTGGAGTCTTTCAATATTGAGGTTGTTATTGCATTTGTTGTCGTCATTCAATGTTGAGGCTGTTGTTGAATTTCTTGGTGTTATCAATGTTTTTATTGAACTTTTTCTCTTTTAAATGTTGAGGTTGTTGTTGAATTTGTTGGTATTTTTCAATGTTGAGGTTGTTGAATTTGTTGATGTTTTTCTAATGTTGAGGTTGTAGAATTTGTTGGTGTTATCAACGTTTTTTAGAAAATTTTCTCTTCTTTTAAAACTGAGGTTGTTGTTCAATTTGGTGGTGTTTTTCAAGATTGAGTTTGTTGTTTAATTTGATGGTGTTATCAATGTTTTTTTTAAACTTTTTTGTACTTTTAAAAGTTGAGGTTGTTGTTGGATTTGTTGCTGTTTTTCAATGTTGAGGTTGTTGTAGAATTTGTTGGTGATTTTCAAGATTGAGTTTTTTGTTGAATACGTAGGTGTTATCAATGCTATTTTTTGAACTTTTTGTATTTTTCAATGTTGAGGCTGTTGTTGAATTTGTTGGTGTTATCAATGATTTTTTGAACTTTTTTGAATTATTTAATGTTGAGGTTGTTGTTTAATTTGTTGTTGTTATCCATGTTTTTTTTGAACTTTTTCTCTTCTTTTAAAAGTTGAGGTTGCTGTTGAATTTGTTGGTATTTATCAATGTTGCGGTTGTTGAATTTTTTGGTGTTTTTCATTGTTGAGGTTGTTGTTGAATTTGTTGCTGTTTTTCATTGTTGCGGTTGTTGTTGAATTTGTTGGTGTTTTTCAATGTTGAGGTTGTTGTTGAATTTGTTGATGATTTTCAATATTGAAGTTGTTGAATTGGTTGGTCATTTTAAATGATGAGGTTGTTGTTGAATTTGTTGGTGTCTTTCAATATTGTGGTTTGTTGTTGAATACGTTGGTGTTTTTCAATGCTGAGGTTGTTGAATTTGATGTTGTATTTAATTGTTGAGGTTGTTGTTGAATTTGTTTCTGTTTTTCAATGTTGTGGTTGTTGTTGAATTTGTTGGTGTTATCAATGTTATTATTTGAACATTTTTGTATTTTTCAATATTGAGGCTGTTGTTGAATTTGTTGCTGATTTTCAACATTGATGTTGTGTGAAATTGTTGGTGATTTTCAATGTTGTGGTTGTTATTGAATTTGTTGGCGTCATTCAATGTTGAGGCTGTTGTTGAAATTCTTGGTGTTATCAATGTTTTTATATAACTTTTTTTCTTCTTTTAAAAGTTGAGGTTGTTGTTGAATTTGTTGGTTTTTATCAATGTTGAGCTTGTTGTTGAAATTGTTAGTTTTTTTCAATGTTGAGGTTGTTTTTGAATTTGCTGGTGTTTTTCAATGTGGAGGTTGATGTTGAATTTGTTGGTGATTTTCAATATCGAGGTTGTTGTTGAATTTGTTGGCGTTTTTCCATGTTGAGATTGTTGTTGAATTTGTTGCTCATTTTCAATGTTGAGGTCGTTGTTGAACTTGTCTGTGACTTTCAATATTGGGGTGGCTTTTGAATTCGTTGGTGTTTTTCAATGTTGAGGTTGTTGTTGAATTTGTTGGTGATTTTCAATATTGAGGTTGTTGTTGAACGTGTTGGTATTATCATTGTTATCTTTTGAACTTTTTTCTATTTTTCAATGTTGAGGTTGTTGTTGAATTTGTTGGTATTTCTCAATGTTGAGGTTGTTGAATTTGTTGGTGTTTTCATTGCTGAGTTTGTTGTTGAATTTGTCGCTGTTTTTCATTGTTGAGCTTTTTGTTGAATTTGTTGGTGTTATCAATGTTTTTTGTTGAACTTGTTTGTATTGATAAAAGTTAAGGTTGTTGTTGAATTTGATGCTGTTTTCAATGTTGATGTTGTTGTTGAATTTGTTGGTGATTTTCAATGTTGAGGTTGTAGAATATGTTGGTGTTATCAATGTTATTTTTTGAAAAATTCTGTAGTTTTCAATGTTGAGGTTGTTGTTGAATTTGCTGGTGTTATCAATGTTATTTTTTGAACTTATTTGTATTTTTCAATGTAGAGGTTGTTGTTGAATTTGTTCGTGTTGTCAATGTTATTTTTTGAAAATTTCTGTAGTTTTCAATGTTGAGTTTGCTGTTGAATTTGCTGCTGTTTTTCATTGTTGAGGTTGTTGTTGAATTTGTTGGTGTATTTCAATGTTGCGGTTGTTGTTGAATTTGTTGTTATTTTTCAATGTTGAGGTTGTTGTTGAATTTGTTGGTCTTTTTCATTTTTGAGGTTGTTGTTGAATTTGTTGGTGCTATCAATGTTTTTTGTTGAACTTGTTTGTATTTTTAAAAGACAAGGTTTATGTTGAATTTGTTGGTGTTTTACAATGTTGAGGTTGTTCAATTTGTTGGTGTTTTTCAATGTTGAGCTTCTTGTTGAATTTTTTGGTTTTTTTCAACGTTGAGGTTTTTGTTGTATTTGTTGTTGTTTTTCAGTGTTCAGGTTGTTGTTGAATTTGTTGTTGATTTTCAATATTGAGTTTGTTGTTGAACTTGATGGTTTAATCAATGTCATTTTTTAAACTTTTCTGTATTTTTCAATGTCGAGGTTGTTCTTGAATTTGTTGGTGTTACCAATGTTTTTTTGAACTTTTTCTCTTTAAAACGTTGAGGTTGTTGTTGAATTGGTTGATGATTTTCAATACTGAGGTTGTTCTTGAATTTGTTGGTGCTTTTCAATGTTGAGATTGTTGTTGAATTTGCTGCTGATTTTCAATGTTGAGGCTATTGTTGAATGTGTTGGTGATTTTCATTATTGAGATTGTTGTTGAATTTGTTGGTGATTTTCAATGTTAAGGTTGTTGTTTAATTTGTTGCTGATTTTCAATATTGAGTTTGTTGTTGAATTTGTTGATGTTATCAATGTTATTTTTTGAACTTTTTTCTAGTTTTCAATGTTGAGGTTGTTGTTGAATTTGTTGTTGTTATCAATGTTTTTTATGAACTTTTTATCTTCTTTTAAAAGCTGAGGTTGTTGTTGAATTTGTTGGTATTTTTCAATGTTGCGGTTGTTGTTGAATTAGTTGGTGTTTTTCATTGTTGAGGTTGTTGAAGTTGTTGGTGTTTTTCAATGTTGAAGTTTTTGTTGAATTTGTTGGTGTTATCAAATGTTTTTTCTTGAACTTGTTTGTGCTTTTAAAAGTTAAGGTTGTTGTTGAATTTGTTGGTGTTTTGCAATGCTGAGGTTGTTCAATTTGTTAGTGTTTTTCAATGTTGAGCTTGTTGTTGAATTTTTTGGTTTTTTTCAACGTTGAGGTTGTTGTTGAATTTGTTGGTGTTTTTAAATGCTGAGGTTGTTGTTGAATTTGTAGTTGATTTTGCATATTGAGTTTGTTGTTGAATGTGATGGTTTAATCAATGTTATTTTTTTAACTTTTCTGTATTATTCAATGTCAAGGTTGTTGTTGAATTTGTTGGTCTTAACAATGTTATTTTTTGAACTTATTTGTATTTTTCAATGTTGAGGATGTTGTTGAATTTGTTGGTGTTATCAATGTTTAATTGAACTTTTTCTCTTCTTTTAAAAGTTGAGGTTGTTGTTGAATTTGTTGGTATTTTTCATTGTTGCGGTTGTTGAATTTTTTGTTGTTTTTCATTGTTGAGGTTGTTGAAGTTGTTGGTGTACTTTAATGTTGAGGTTGTTGTTGAATGTGATGGTGTTTTTCATTGTTGAGATTGTTGTTGAATTTGTTGGTATTTTTCAATGTTGCGGTTGTTGTTGAATTTTTTGTTATTTTTCATTGTAGAGGTTGTAGTTGAATTTGTTGTTTTTTTTTCAATGTTGTGGTTGTTGTTGAATGTGTGGGTGATTTTCAATATAGAGGTTCTAACTGAATTTTTTCGTTATTTTCATTGTAGAGGTTGTAGTTGAATTTGTTGGTATTTTTCAATGCTGAGGTTGTTGTTGAATTTGTTGGTGTTTTTCAATATTGAAGTTGTTGAATTGGTTTGTGATTTTCAATGTTGAGGTTGTTGTAGAATTTTTTGGTGTTATCAATGTTTATTTTCAACTTTTTATCTTCTTTTAAAAGTTGAGATGTTGTTGAATTTTTTGGTGTTTTTAAATTTTGAGATTCTTGTTGAATTTGTAGCTGATTTTCAATGTTGAGGTTGCTGTTGAATTTGTTGGTGTTATCAATGTAAATTTTTGAACTTATTTGTATTTTTGAAAGTTGAGATTGTTGTTTAATTAGTTGGTTTTTTTCAATGTTGAGGTTGTTGTTGAATTTGTTGGCGTTTTTCAATGTTGAGGTTGTTGTTGAATTTGTTGGTGATAATCAATATTCATGTTGTTGAATTTGTTCGTGATTTTCAATGTTGAGGTTGTTGTTGAATTTGTTGGTCTCTTTCAATATTGAGGTTGTTGTTGAATTTGTTGGTGTTTTTCAATTTTGAGGTTGTTGTTGAATTTGTTGGTGTTATCAATGTTTTTTTTGAACTTTTTCTCTTCTTTTATAAGTTGAGGTTGTTGTTGAATTTGTTGGAGTTTTTCAATGTTGAATTTGTAGTTGAATTTGTTGGTGATTTTCAATGCTGAGGTTGTTGAATTTGTTGCTGTTATTCATTGATGAGGTTGTTGTTGAATTTGTTGTTGTTAACAATGTTTTTTTTGAACTTTTTCTCTTCTTATAAAAGTTGAGGTTGTTGTTGAATTTGTTGGTATTTTTCATTGTTGCGGTTGTTGAATTTTTTGTTGTTTTTCATTGTTGAGGTTGTTGAAGTTGTTGGTGTACATTAATGTTGAGGTTGTTGTTGAAATTGTTGTTCTTTTTTTTTCTTGAGGTTGTTGTTGAATTTGTTGATATTTTTCATTGTTGATGTTGTTGCTGAATTTGTTGCTCTTTATCAATGTTGAGTTTGTTGAATTTGTTGGTGATATTCAACTTTGATGTTGTTGAATTTGTTGGTCTTTTTCATTGTTGAGTTTGATGTTGAATTTGTTGGTGTTATCAATCTTTTTTGTTGAACTTGTTTGTATTTTTAAAAGTTAAGGTTGTTGTTGAATTTGTTGGTGTTTTGCAATGTTGAGGTTGTTCAATTTGTTGGCGTTCTTCAATGTTGAGCTTGTTGTTGAATTTTTTGTTTTTTTTCAACGTTGAGATTTTTGTTGAATTTGTTGTTGATTTTGAATATTGAGTTTGTTGTTGAATTTGATGGTTTAATCAATGTTATTTTTTTAACTTTTCTGTATTTTTCAATGTCGAGGTTGTTCTTGAATTTGTTGGTCTTATCAATGTTATTTTTTGAACTTATTTGTATTTTTCAATGTTGAGGATGTTGTTGAATTTGTTGGTGTTATCAATGTTTTTTTTGAACTTTTTCTCTTCTTTTAAAAGTTGAGGTTGTTGTTGAATTTGTTGGTATTTTTCATTGTTGCGGTTGTTGAATTTTTTGGTGTTTTTCATTGTTGAGGTTGTTGTTGAAGTTGTTGGTGTTTTTCAATGTTGAGGTTGTTGTTGAATTTGTTGGTGTTATCAATGTTTTTTTTGATCTTTTTTGTATTTTTCAATGTAGAAGTTGTTGTTGAATTTGTTGGTGTTATCAATGTTCTTCTTTGAACTATTTTGTACTTTTAAATGTTGAGGTTGATGTAGAATTTGTTGGTGATTTTCAATATTGAGGTTGTTCTTGAATTTGTTGGTGTTTTTCAATGTTGAGATTGTTGTTGAATTTGTTGATATTTTTCAATGTTGAGGGTGTTGTTGTATATGTAGGTATATTTCATTGTTGATGTTGTTGCTGAATTTGTTGCTGTTTTTCAATGTTGAGTTTGTTGAATTTGTTGGTGATTTTCAATGTTGAGTTTGTTGTTGAATTTGTTGGAGTCTTTCAATATTGAGGTTGTTATTGCATTTGTTGGCGTCATTCAATGTTGAGGCTGTTGTTGAATTTCTTGGTGTTATCAATGTTTTTATTGAACTTTTTCTCTTTTAAATGTTGAGGTTGTTGTTGAATTTGTTGCTGTGATTCATTGATGAGGTTGTTGTTGAATTTGTTACTGTTTTTCAATGTTGAGGTTGTTGTTCAATTTGTTGTTGTTAACAATGTTTTTTTTGAGCTTTTTCTCTTCTTATAAAAGTTGAGGGTGTTGTTGAATTAGTTGCTGATTTTCAATGTTGAGGATGTTGTTGAACTTGTTGGTGTTATCAATGTTATTTTTTGAACTTTTTTGTATTTTTCAATGTTGAGGTTGTTGTTGAATTTGTTGTTATTTGTCAATCTTGAGGTTATAGTTGAATTTGTTGATATTTTTCATTGTTGATGTTGTTGCTGAATTTGTTGCTCTTTATCAATGTTGAGTTTGTTGAATTTGTTGGTGATATTCAACTTTGATGTTGTTGAATTTGTTGGTCTTCTTCATTGTTGAGTTTGATGTTGAATTTGTTGGTGTTATCAATCTTTTTTGTTGTACTTGTTTGTATTTTTAAAAGTTAAGGTTGTTGTTGAATTTGTTGGTGTTTTGCAATGTTGAGGTTGTTCAATTTGTTTGCGTTCTTCAATGTTGAGCTTGTTGTTGAATTTTTTGGTTTTTTTCAACGTTGAGGTTTTTGTTGAATTTGTTGTTGATTTTGAATATTGAGTTTGTTGTTGAATTTGATGGTTTAATCAATGTTATTTTTTTAACTTTTCTGTATTTTTCAATGTCGAGGTTGTTCTTGAATTTGTTGGTCTTATCAATGTTATTTTTTGAACTTATTTGCATTTTTCAATGTTGAGGATGTTGTTGAATTTGTTGGTGTTATCAATGTTTTTTTTGAACTTTTTCTCTTCTTTTAAAAGTTGAGGTTGTTGTTGAATTTGTTGGTATTTTTCATTGTTGCGGTTGTTGAATTTTTTGGTGTTTTTCATTGTTGAGGTTGTTGTTGAAGTTTTTGGTGTTTTTCAATGTTGAGGTTGTTGTTGAATTTGTTGGTGTTATCAATGTTTTTTTTGATCTTTTTTGTATTTTTCAATGTAGAAGTTGTTGTTGAATTTGTTGGTGTTATCAATGTTCTTCTTTGAACTATTTTGTACTTTTAAATGTTGAGGTTGATGTAGAATTTGTTGGTGATTTTCAATATTGAGGTTGTTCTTGAATTTGTTGGTGTTTTTCAATGTTGAGATTGTTGTTGAATTTGTTGATATTTTTCAATGTTGAGGGTGTTGTTGTATATGTAGGTATATTTCATTGTTGATGTTGTTGCTGAATTTGTTGCTGTTTTTCAATGTTGAGTTTGTTGAATTTTTTGGTGATTTTCAATGTTGAGTTTGTTGTTGAATTTGTTGGAGTCTTTCAATATTGTGGTTGTTATTGCATTTGTTGGCGTCATTCAATGTTGAGGCTGTTGTTGAATTTCTTGGTGTTATCAATGTTTTTATTGAACTTTTTCTCTTTTAAATGTTGAGGTTGTTGTTGAATTTGTTGCTGTGATTCATTGATGAGGTTGTTGTTGAATTTGTTACTGTTTTTCAATGTTGAGGTTGTTGTTCAATTTGTTGTTGTTAACAATGTTTTTTTTGAGCTTTTTCTCTTCTTATAAAAGTTGAGGGTGTTGTTGAATTAGTTGCTGATTTTCAATGTTGAGGATGTTGTTGAACTTGTTGGTGTTATCAATGTTATTTTTTGAACTTTTTTGTATTTTTCAATGTTGAGGTTGTTGTTGAATTTGTTGTTATTTGTCAATCTTGAGGTTATAGTTGAATTTGTTGATATTTTTCATTGTTGATGTTGTTGCTGAATTTGTTGCTCTTTATCAATGTTGAGTTTGTTGAATTTGTTGGTGATATTCAACTTTGATGTTGTTGAATTTGTTGGTCTTCTTCATTGTTGAGTTTGATGTTGAATTTGTTGGTGTTATCAATCTTTTTTGTTGTACTTGTTTGTATTTTTAAAAGTTAAGGTTGTTGTTGAATTTGTTGGTGTTTTGCAATGTTGAGGTTGTTCAATTTGTTTGCGTTCTTCAATGTTGAGCTTGTTGTTGAATTTATTGGTTTTTTTCAACGTTGAGGTTTTTGTTGAATTTGTTGTTGATTTTGAATATTGAGTTTGTTGTTGAATTTGATGGTTTAATCAATGTTATTTTTTTAACTTTTCTGTATTTTTCAATGTCGAGGTTGTTCTTGAATTTGTTGGTCTTATCAATGTTATTTTTTGAACTTATTTGCATTTTTCAATGTTGAGGATGTTGTTGAATTTGTTGGTGTTATCAATGTTTTTTTTGAACTTTTTCTCTTCTTTTAAAAGTTGAGGTTGTTGTTGAATTTGTTGGTATTTTTCATTGTTGCGGTTGTTGAATTTTTTGGTGTTTTTCATTGTTGAGGTTGTTGTTGAAGTTTTTGGTGTTTTTCAATGTTGAGGTTGTTGTTGAATTTGTTGGTGTTATCAATGTTTTTTTTGATCTTTTTTGTATTTTTCAATGTAGAGGTTGTTGTTGAATTTGTTGGTGTTATCAATGTTCTTCTTGAACTATTTTGTACTTTTAAATGTTGAGGTTGATGTAGAATTTGTTGGTGATTTTCAATATTGAGGTTGTTCTTGAATTTGTTGGTGTTTTTCAATGTTGAGATTGTTGTTGAATTTGTTGGAGTCTTTCAATATTGAGGTTGTTATTGCATTTGTTGGCGTCATTCAATGTTGAGGCTGTTGTTGAATTTCTTGGTGTTATCAATGTTTTTATTGAACTTTTTCTCTTTTAAATGTTGAGGTTGTTGTTGAATTTGTTGGTATTTTTCAATGTTGAGTTTGTTGAATTTGTTGGTGATTTTCAATGTTGAGTTTGTTGTTGAATTTGTTGGAGTCTTTCAATATTGAGGTTGTTATTGCATTTGTTGGCGTCATTCAATGTTGAGGCTGTTGTTGAATTTCTTGGTGTTATCAATGTTTTTATTGAACTTTTTCTCTTTTAAATGTTGAGGTTGTTGTTGAATTTGTTGGTATTTTTCAATGTTGAGGTTGTTGAATTTGTTGCTGTTTTTCTAATGTTGAGGTTGTTGAATTTGTTGCTGATTTTCAATGTTGAGGTTGTTGAATTTGTTGGTGTTATCAACGTTTTTTAGAAAATTTTCTCTTCTTTTAAAACTGAGGTTGTTGTTCAATTTGGTGGTGTTTTTCAAGTTGAGGTTGTTGTTAAGTCTGTTTGCGTTATTCAAGTTGAGGCTGTTGTTGAATTTGTTGGAGTTTTTCAATGTTGAATTTGTAGTTGAATTTGTTGGTGATTTTCAATGTTGAGGTTGTTGCTGAATTTGTATTTGATTGTCAATATAAACTTTGTTTGCTCAATTTGTTGGTGTTATCAATGTTATTTTTTGTTCTTTTTTGTATTTTTCAATGTAGAGGTTGTCGTTGAATTTGTTGGTGTTTTTCAATGCTGAGGTTGTTGAATTTCTTGCTGTTATTCATTGATGAGGTTGTTGTTGAATTTGTTACTGTTTTTCAATGTTGAGGTTGTTGTTCAATTTGTTGTTGTTAACAATGTTTTTTTTGAACTTTTTCTCTTCTTATAAAAGTTGAGGGTGTTGTTGAATTAGTTGCTGATTTTCAATGTTGAGGATGTTGTTGAACTTCTTGGTGTTATCAATGTTATTTTTTGAACTTTTTTGTATTTTTCAATGTTGAGGTTGTTGTTGAATTTGTTGTTATTTGTCAATCTTGAGGTTGTTGTTGAATTTGTTGTTATTTTTCATTGTTGATGTTGTTGCTGAATTTGTTGTTCTTTTTCAATGTTGAGTTTGTTGAATTTGTTGGTGATATTCAACTTTGATGTTGTTGAATTTGTTGGTGATTTTCAATGTTGATGTTGTTGTTGAATTTGTTGATGATTTTCAATACTGATGTTGTTGAATTTGTTGATGAATTTCAATGTTAACTTTGTTGTTGAATTTGTTGGAATCTTTCAATATTGAGGTTGTTATTGAATTTGTTGGTGTCTTTCAATGTTCAGGCTGTTGTTGAATTTCTTGGTGTTATCTATGTTTTTATTGAAGTTTTTCTCTTCCTTTAAAAGTTGAGGTTGTTGTTGAATTTGTTGGTATTTTGCAATGTTGAGGTTGTTGAATTTGTTGGTGTTTTTCAATGTTGAGGTTGTTGAATTTGTTGGTGATTTTCAATGTTGAGTTTGTTGAATTTGTTGGTGTTATTCAATGCTGAAGTTGTTGAATTTGTTGGCGTTTTTCAATGTTGAGGTTGTTGATGAATTTTTTGGTGATTTTCAATGTTGCGGTTGTTGTTGAATTTGTTGGTGTTATCAATGTTATTATTTGAACGTTTTTGTATTTTTCAATATTGAGGTTGTTGTTGAATTTGTTGGTGATAATCAATATTGATGTTGTTGAATTTGTTCGTGATTTTCAATGTTGAGGTTCTTGTTGAATTTGTTGGTGTCTTTCAAAATTGAGGTTGTTATTGAATTTGTTGGCGTCTTTCAATATTGAGGTTGTTGTTGAATTTCTTGGTGCTATCAATGTTTTTATTGAACGTTTTCTCTTCTTTATAAAGTTGAGGTTGTTGTTGAATTTTGTTGGTGATTTTCAATTTTGAGCTTGTTGTTGAATTTGTAGGTTTTTTTCATTGTAGAGTTTGATGTTGAATTTGTTGGTGTTATCAATCTTTTTTGTTGAACTTGTTTGTATTTTTAAATGTTAAGGTTGTTGTTGAATTTGTTGGTGTTTTGCAATGTTGAGGTTGTACAATTGGTTGGCGTTCTTCAATGTTGAGCTTGTTGTTGAATTTTTTGGTTTTTTTCAACGTTGAGGTTTTTGTTGAATTTGTTGTTGATTTTGAATATTGAGTTTCTCGTTGAATTTGATGGTTTAATCAATGTTATTTTTTTAACTTTTCTGTATTTTTCAATGTCGAGGTTGTTCTTGAATTTGTTGGTCTTATCAATGTTATTTTTTGAACTTATTTGTATTTTTCAATGTTGAGGATGTGTTGTTGAATTTGTTGGTGTTATCAATGTTTTTTTTGAACTTTTTCTCTTCTTTTAAAAGTTGAGGTTGTTGTTGAATTTGTTGGTATTTTTCATTGTTGCGGTTGTTGAATTTTTTGGTGTTTTTCATTGTTGAGGTTGTTGTTGAAGTTGTTGGTGTTTTTCAATGTTGTGGTTGTTGTTGAATTTGTTGGTGTTATCAATTTTTTTTTGATCTTTTTTGTATTTTTCAATGTAGAGGTTGTTGTTGAATTTGTTGGTGTTATCAATGTTCTTCTTTGAACTATTTTGTACTTTTAAATGTTGAGGTTGATGTTGAATTTGTTGGTGATTTTCAATATTGAGGTTGTTCTTGAATTTGTTGGTGTTTTTCAATGTTGAGATTGCTGTTGAATTTGTTGATGTTTTTAAATGTTGAGGGTATTGTTGTTTTTGTAGGTATTTTTCATTGTTGATGTTGTTGCTGAATTTGTTGCTGTTTTTCAATGTTGAGTTTGTTGAATTTGTTGGTGATTTTCAATGTTGAGTTTGTTGTTGAATTTGTTGGAGTCTTTCAATATTGAGGTTGTTATTGCATTTGTTGTCGTCATTCAATGTTGAGGCTGTTGTTGAATTTCTTGGTGTTATCAATGTTTTTATTGAACTTTTTCTCTTTTAAATGTTGAGGTTGTTGTTGAATTTGTTGGTATTTTTCAATGTTGAGGTTGTTGAATTTGTTGATGTTTTTCTAATGTTGAGGTTGTAGAATTTGTTGGTGTTATCAACGTTTTTTAGAAAATTTTCTCTTCTTTTAAAACTGAGGTTGTTGTTCAATTTGGTGGTGTTTTTCAAGTTGAGGTTGTTGTTAAGTCTGTTTGCGTTATTCAATGTTGAGGCTGTTGTTGAATTTGTTTTTGTTTTTCAATGCTGAGGTTGTTGTAGAATTTGTTGGTGATTTTCAAGATTGAGTTTGTTGTTTAATTTGATGGTGTTATCAATGTTTTTTTTAAACTTTTTTGTACTTTTAAAAGTTGAGGTTGTTGTTGGATTTGTTGCTGTTTTTCAATGTTGAGGTTGTTGTAGAATTTGTTGGTGATTTTCAAGATTGAGTTTTTTGTTGAATTCGTAGGTGTTATCAATGCTATTTTTTGAACTTTTTGTATTTTTCAATGTTGAGGTTGTTGTTGAATTTGTTGGTGTTATCAATGATTTTTTTGAACTTTTTTGAATTATTTAATGTTGATGTTGTTGTTTAATTTGTTGTTGTTATCCATGTTTTTTTTGAACTTTTTCTCTTCTTTTAAAAGTTGAGGTTGCTGTTGAATTTGTTGGTATTTATCAATGTTGCGGTTGTTGAATTTTTTGGTGTTTTTCATTGTTGAGGTTGTTGTTGAATTTGTTGCTGTTTTTCATTGTTGCGGTTGTTGTTGAATTTGTTGGTGTTTTTCAATGTTGAGGTTGTTGTTGAATTTGTTGATGATTTTCAATATTGAAGTTGTTGAATTGGTTGGTCATTTTAAATGATGAGGTTGTTGTTGAATTTGTTGGTGTCTTTCAATATTGTGGTTTGTTGTTGAATACGTTGGTGTTTTTCAATGCTGAGGTTGTTGAATTTGATGTTGTATTTAATTGTTGAGGTTGTTGTTGAATTTGTTTCTGTTTTTCAATGTTGTGGTTGTTGTTGAATTTGTTGGTGTTATCAATGTTATTATTTGAACATTTTTGTATTTTTCAATATTGAGGCTGTTGTTGAATTTGTTGCTGATTTTCAACATTGATGTTGTGTGAAATTGTTGGTGATTTTCAATGTTGTGGTTGTTATTGAATTTGTTGGCGTCATTCAATGTTGAGGCTGTTGTTGAAATTCTTGGTGTTATCAATGTTTTTATATAACTTTTTTTCTTCTTTTAAAAGTTGAGGTTGTTGTTGAATGTGTTGGTTTTTATCAATGTTGAGCTTGTTGTTGAAATTGTTAGTTTTTTTCAATGTTGAGGTTGTTTTTGAATTTGCTGGTGTTTTTCAATGTGGAGGTTGATGTTGAATTTGTTGGTGATTTTCAATATCGAGTTTGTTGTTGAATTTGTTGGCATTTTTCCATGTTGAGATTGTTGTTGAATTTGTTGCTCATTTTCAATGTTGAGGTCGTTGTTGAACTTGTCTGTGACTTTCAATATTGGGGTGGCTTTTGAATTCGTTGGTGTTTTTCAATGTTGAGGTTGTTATTGAATTTGTTGGTGATTTTCAATATTGAGGTTGTTGTTGAATTTGTTGGTATTATCAATGTTATCTTTTGAACTTTTTTCTATTTTTCAATGTTGAGGTTGTTGTTGAATTTGTTGGTATTTTGCAATGTTGAGGTTGTTGAATTTGTTGGTGTTTTCATTGCTGAGTTTGTTGTTGAATTTGTCGCTGTTTTTCATTGTTGAGCTTTTTGTTGAATTTGTTGGTGTTATCAATGTTTTTTGTTGAACTTGTTTGTATTGATAAAAGTTAAGGTTGTTGTTGAATTTGATGCTGTTTTTCAATGTTGATGTTGTTGTTGAATTTGCTGGTATTATCAATGTTATTTTTTGAACTTATTTGTAGTTTTCAATGTTGAGGTTGTTGTTGAATTTGCTGGTATTATCAATGTTATTTTTTGAACTTATTTGTATTTTTCAATGTAGAGGTTGTTGTTGAATTTGTTCGTGTTGTCAATGTTATTTTTTGAAAATTTCTGTAGTTTTCAATGTTGAGTTTGCTGTTGAATTTGCTGCTGTTTTTCATTGTTGAGGTTGTTGTTGAATTTGTTGGTGTATTTCAATGTTGCGGTTGTTGTTGAATTTGTTGGTGATTTTCAATATTGTGGTTCATGTTGAATTTTTGATGTTTTTCAGTGTTGAGGTTGTTGTTGAATTTGTTGGTGATTTTCAATATTGAAGTTGTTGAATTGGTTGGTCATTCTAAATGTTGAGGTTGTTGTTGAATTTGTTGGTGTCTTTCAATATTGAGGTTGTTGTCGAATATGTTGGTGTTGTTCAATGTTGAGGTTGTTGAATTTGTTGGTGTTTTTCATTGATGAGGTTGTTGTTGAACTTGTTGCTGTTTTTCAATGTTGAGGTTGTTGTTCAATTTGTTTGTGTTATCAATGTTTTTTTTGAACTTTTTCTCTTCTTTCAAAAGTTGAGGTTGTTGAATTTGTTGGTGTTTTTCATTGATGAGGTTGTTGTTGCATTTGTTGCTGATTTTCAACGTTGAGTTTGTTGTTGAACTTGTTGGTGTTATCAAAATTATTTTTTGAACTTTTTTGTATTTAACAATGTTGAGGTTGTTGTTGAATTTGTTGTTATTTTTCAATGTTGATGTTGTTGTTGAATTTGTTGGTCTTTTTCATTTTTGAGGTTGTTGTTGAATTTGTTGGTGCTATCAATGTTTTTTGTTGAACTTGATTGTATTTTTAAAAGACAAGGTTTATGTTGAATTTGTTGGTGTTTTACAATGTTGAGGTTGTTCAATTTGTTGGTGTTTTTCAATGTTGAGCTTCTTGTTGAATTTTTTGGTTTTTTTCAACGTTGAGGTTTTTGTTGTATTTGTTGGTGTTTTTCAGTGTTCAGGTTGTTGTTGAATTTGTTGTTGATTTTCAATATTGAGTTTGTTGTTGAATTTGATGGTTTAATCAATGTCATTTTTTAAACTTTTCTGTATTTTTCAATGTCGAGGTTGTTCTTGAATTTGTTGGTGTTACCAATGTTTTTTTGAACTTTTTCTCTTTTAAACGTTGAGGTTGTTGTTGAATTGGTTGATGATTTTCAATACTGAGGTTGTTCTTGAATTTGTTGGTGCTTTTCAATGTTGAGATTGTTGTTGAATTTGCTGCTGATTTTCAATGTTGATGTTATTGTTGAATGTGTTGGTGATTTTCATTATTGAGATTGTTGTTGAATTTGTTGGTGATTTTCAATGTTAAGGTTGTTGTTTAATTTGTTGCTGATTTTCAATATTGAGTTTGTTGTTGAATTTGTTGATGTTATCAATGTTATTTTTTGAACTTTTTTCTAGTTTTCAATGTTGAGGTTGTTGTTGAATTTGTTGTTGTTATCAATGTTTTTTATGAACTTTTTATCTTCTTTTAAAAGCTGAGGTTGTTGTTGAATTTGTTGGTATTTTTCAATGTTGCGGTTGTTGTTGAATTAGTTGGTGTTTTTCATTGTTGAGGTTGTTGAAGTTGTTGGTGTTTTTCAATGTTGAAGTTTTTGTTGAATTTGTTGGTGTTATCAAATGTTTTTTCTTGAACTTGTTTGTGCTTTTAAAAGTTAAGGTTGTTGTTGAATTTGTTGGTGTTTTGCAATGCTGAGGTTGTTCAATTTGTTAGTGTTTTTCAATGTTGAGCTTGTTGTTGAATTTTTTGGTTTTTTTCAACGTTGAGGTTGTTGTTGAATTTGTTGGTGTTTTTCAATGCTGAGGTTGTTGTTGAATTTGTAGTTGATTTTGCATATTGAGTTTGTTGTTGAATGTGATGGTTTAATCAATGTTATTTTTTTAACTTTTCTGTATTATTCAATGTCAAGGTTGTTGTTGAATTTGTTGGTCTTAACAATGTTATTTTTTGAACTTATTTGTATTTTTCAATGTTGAGGATGTTGTTGAATTTGTTGGTGTTATCAATGTTTAATTGAACTTTTTCTCTTCTTTTAAAAGTTGAGGTTGTTGTTGAATTTGTTGGTATTTTTCATTGTTGCGGTTGTTGAATTTTTTGTTGTTTTTCATTGATGAGGTTGTTGAAGTTGTTGGTGTACTTTAATGTTGAGGTTGTTGTTGAATGTGATGGTGTTTTTCATTGTTGAGATTGTTGTTGAATTTGTTGGTATTTTTCAATGTTGCGGTTGTTGTTGAATTTTTTGTTATTTTTCATTGTAGAGGTTGTAGTTGAATTTGTTGTTTTTTTTTCAATGTTGTGGTTGTTGTTGAATGTGTGGGTGATTTTCAAAATGGAGGTTCTAACTGAATTTTTTCGTTTTTTTTCATTGTAGAGGTTGTAGTTGAATTTGTTGGTATTTTTCAATGCTGAGGTTGTTGTTGAATTTGTTGGTGTTTTTCAATATTGAAGTTGTTGAATTGGTTTGTGATTTTCAATGTTGAGGTTGTTGTAGAATTTTTTGGTGTTATCAATGTTTATTTTCAACTTTTTCTCTTCTTTTAAAAGTTGAGGTTGTTGTTGAATTTTTTGGTGTTTTTAAATTTTGAGATTCTTGTTGAATTTGTAGCTGATTTTCAATGTTGAGGTTGTTGTTGAACTTGTCCTTTATTTCACTATTGAGGTTGTTGTTGAATTTGTTGGTGATTTTCAATATTGAGGTTGTTGTTGAATTTGTTGGTGTTATCAATGTAAATTTTTGAACTTATTTGTATTTTTGAAAGTTGAGATTGTTGTTTAATTAGTTGGTGTTTTTCAATGTTGAGGTTGTTGATGAATTTGTTGGCGTTTTTCAATGTTGAGGTTGTTGTTGAATTTGTTGATGATAATCAATATTGATGTTGTTGAATTTGTTCATGATTTTCAATGTTGAGGATGTTGTTGAATTTGTTGGTCTCTTTCAATATTGAGGTTGTTGTTGAATTTGTTGGTGTTGTCAATGTTTTTTTTGAACATTTTCTCTTCTTTTATAAGTTGAGGTTGTTGTTGAATTTGTTGGAGTTTTTCAATTTTGAATTTGTAGTTGAATTTGTTGGTGATTTTCAATGTTGAGGTTGTTGCTGAATTTGTTTTTGATTGTCAATAAAACTTTGTCTGCTCAATTTGTTGGTGTTATCAATGTTATTTTTTGATCTTTTTTGTATTTTTCAATGTAGAGGTTGTTGTTGAATTTGTTGCTGTTATTCATTGATGAGGTTGTTGTTGAATTTGTTACTGTTTTTCAATGTTGAGGTTGTTGTTGAATTTGTTGTTGTTAACAATGTTTTTTTTGAACTTTTTCTCTTCTTATAAAAGTTGAGGGTGTTGTTGAATTAGTTGCTGATTTTCAATGTTGAGGATGTTGTTGAACTTCTTGGTGTTATCAATGTTATTTTTTGAACTTTTTTGTATTTTTCAATGTTGAGGTTGTTGTTGAATTTGTTGATATTTTTCACTGTTGATGTTGTTGCTGCATTTGTTGCTGTTTATCAATGTTGAGTTTGTTGAATTTGTTGGTGATATTCAACTTTGATGTTGTTGAATTTGTTGGTGATTTTCAATGTTGATGTTGTTGTTGAATTTGTTGATGATTTTCAATACTGATGTTGTTGAATTTGTTGATGAATTTCAATGTTAACATTGTTGTTGAATTTGTTGGAATCTTTCAATATTGAGGTTGTTATTGAATTTGTTGGTGTCTTTCAATGTTCAGGCTGTTGTTGAATTTCTTGGTGCTATCAATGTTTTTATTGAAGTTTTTCTCTTCCTTTAAAAGTTGAGGTTGTTGTTGAATTTGTTGGTATTTTGCAATGCTGAGGTAGTTGAATTTGTTGGTGTTTTTCAATGTTGGGGTTGTTGAATTTGTTGGTGATTTTCAATGTTGAGGTTGTTGAATTTGTTGGTGTTATTCAATGCTGAAGTTGATGAATTTGTTGGCGTTTTTCAATGTTGAGGTAGTTGATGAATTTTTTGGTGATTTTCAATGTTGCGGTTGTTGTTGAATTTGTTGGTGTTATCAATGTTATTATTTGAACGTTTTTGTATTTTTCAATATTGAGGTTGTTGTTGAATTTGTTGGCGTTTTTCAATGTTGAGGTTGTTGTTGAATTTGTTGGTGGTAATCAATATTGATGTTGTTGAATTTGTTCGTGATTTTCAATGTTGAGGTTGTTGTTGAATTTGTTGGTTTCTTCAATTATTGAGGTTGTTATTGAATTTGTTGGCGTCTTTCAATATTGAGGTTGTTGTTGAATTTCTTGGTGTTATCAATGTTTTTATTGAACGTTTTCTCTTCTTTATAAAGTTGAGGATGTTGTTGAATTTTGTTGGTGATTTTCAATTTTGAGCTTGTTGTTGAATTTGTAGGTTTTTTTCAATGTTGAGGTTGTTGTTGAATTTGTTGTTCTTTTTCATTGTTGAGTTCGACGTTGAATTTGTTGGTGTTATCAATCTTTTTTGTTGTACTTGTTTGTATTTTTAAAAGTTAAGGTTGTTTTTGAATTTGTTGGTGTTTTGCAATGTTGAGGTTGTTCAATTTGTTGGCGTTCTTCAATGTTGTGCTTGTTGTTGAATTTTTTGGTTTTTTTCAACGTTGAGGTTTTTGTTGAATTTGTTGTTGATTTTCAATATTGAGTTTGTTGTTGAATTTGATGGTTTAATCAATGTTATTTTTTTAACTTTTCTGTATTTTTCAATGTCGAGGTTGTTCTTGAATTTGTTGGTCTTATCAATGTTATTTTTTGAACTTATTTGTATTTTTCAATGTTGAGGTTGTTGTTGAATTTGTTGGTATTTGTCATTGTTGCGGTTGTTGAATTTTTTGATGTTTTTCATTGTTGAGGTTGTTGTTGAAGTTGTTGGTGTTTTTCAATGTTGAGGTTGTTGTTGAATTTGTTGGTGTTATCAATGTTTTTTTTTAACTTTTTTGTATTTTTCAATGTCGAGGTTGTTGTTGAATTTGATGGTGTTATCAATGTTCTTCTTTGAACTATTTTGTACTTTTAAATGTTGAGGTTGATGTTGAATTTGTTGGTGATTTTCAATATTGAGGTTGTTCTTGAATTTGTTGGTGTTTTTCAATGTTGAGATTGCTGTTGAATTTGTTGATATTTTTCAATGTTGAGGGTGTTGTTGTATTTGTAGGTATATTTCATTGTTGATGTTGTTGCTGAATTTGTTGCTGTTTTTCAATGTTGAGTTTGTTGAATTTGTTGGTGATTTTCAATGTTGAGTTTGTTGTTGAATTTGTTGGAGTCTTTCAATATTGAGGTTGTTATTGCATTTGTTGGCATCATTCAATGTTGAGGCTGTTGTTGAATTTCTTGGTGTTATCAATGTTTTTATTGAACTTTTCCTCTTTTAAATGTTGAGGTTGTGTTGAATTTGTTGGTATTTTTCAATGTTGAGGTTGTTGAATTTGTTGCTGTTTTTCTAATGTTGAGGTTGTTGAATTTGTTGCTGTTTTTCAAGTTGAGGTTGTTGTTAAGTCTGTTTGCGTTATTCAATGTTGAGGCTGTTGTTGAATTTGTTTTCGTTTTTCAATGTTGAGGTTGTTGTAGAATTTGTTGGTGATTTTCAAGATTGAGTTTTTTTTTGAATTCGTAGGTGTTATCAATGCTATTTTTTGAACTTATTTGTATTTTTCAATGTTGAGGTTGTTGTTGAATTTGAAGGTGTTATCAATGTTTTTTATGAATTTTTTCTCTTCTTTTAAAAGTTGAGGTTGTTGTTGAATTTGTTGGTATTTTCCGTTGTTGCGGTTGTTGAATTTTTTGGTGTTTTTCATTGTTGAGGTTGTTGTTGAAGTTGTTGGTGTTTTTCAATGTTGAGGTTGTTGTTGAATTTGTTGGTGTTATCAATGTTTTTTTTGAACTTTTTTGTATTTTTCAATGTAGAGGTTGTTGTTGAATTTGTTGGTGTTATCAATGTTCTTCTTTGAACTATTTTGTACTTTTAAATGTTGAGGTTGATGTTGAATTTGTTGGTGATTTTCAATATTGAGGTTGTTCTTGAATTTGTTGGTGTTTTTCAATGTTGAGGGTGTTGTTGTATTTGTAGGTATTTTTCATTGTTGATGTTGTTGCTGAATTTGTTGCTGTTTTTCAATGTTGAGTTTGTTGAATTTGTTAGTGATTTTCAATGTTGAGTTTGTTGTTGAATTTCTTGGAGTCTTTCAATATTGAGGTTGTTATTGCATTTGTTGGCATCATTCAATGTTGACGCTGTTGTTAAATTTCTTGGTGTTATCAATGTTTTTATTGAACTTTTTCTCATTTAAATGTTGAGGTTGTTGTTGAATTTGTTGGTATTTATCAATGTTGAGGTTGTTGAATTTGTTGCTCTTTTTCTAATGTTGAGGTTGTTGAATTTGTTGCTGTTTTTCAATGTTGAGGTTGTTGAATTTGTTGGTGTTATCAATGTTTTTTTGAAAATTTTCTCTTCTTTTAAAACTGAGTTTGTTGTTCAATTTGGTGGTGTTTTTCAAGTTGAGGTTGTTGTTAAGTCTGTTTGCGTTATTCAATGTTGAGGCTGTTGTTGAATTTGTTGGAGTTTTTCAATGTTGAGGTTGTTGTAGAATTTGTTGGTGATTTTCAAGATTGAGTTTGTTGTTTAATTTGATGGTGTTATCAATGTTTTTTTTAAACTTTTTTGTACTTTTAAAAGTTGAGGTTGTTGTTGGATTTGTTGCTGTTTTTCAATGTTGAGGTTGTTGTAGAATTTGTTGGTGATTTTCAAGATTGAGTTTTTTGTTGAATTCGTAGGTGTTATCAATGCTATTTTTTGAACTTTTTGTATTTTTCAATGTTGAGGTTGTTGTTGAATTTGTTGGTGTTATTAATGATTTTTTGAACTTTTTTGTATTATTTAATGTTAAGGTTGTTGTTTAATTTGTTGTTGTTATCGATTTTTTTTTGAACTTTTTCTCTTCTTTTAAAAGTTGAGGTTGCTGTTGAATTTGTTGGTATTTATCAATGTTGCGGTTGTTTAATTTTTTGGTGTTTTTCATTGTTGAGGTTGTTGTTGAATTTGTTGCTGTTTTTCATTGTTGCGGTTGTTGTTGAATTTGTTGGTGTTTTTCAATGTTGCGGTTGTTGTTGAATTTGTTGGTGATTTTCAATATTGTGGTTCATGTTGAATTTTTGATATTTTTCAATGTTGAGGTTGTTGTTCAATATGTTGATGATTTTCAATATTGAAGTCGTTGAATTGGTTGGTCATTTTAAATGATGAGGTTGTTGTTGAATTTGTTGGTGTCTTTCAATATTGAGGTTTGTTGTTGAATACGTTGGTGTTTTTCAATGCTGAGGTTGTTGAATTTGATGGTGTTTTTCATTGTTGAGGTTGTTGTTGAATTTGTTTCTGTTTTTCAATGTTGAGGTTGTTGTTGAATTTGTTGGTGTTATCAATGTTATTATTTGAACTTTTTTGTATTTTTCAATATTGAGGCTGTTGTTGAATTTGTTGCTGATTTTCAACATTGATGTTGTGTGAAATTGTTGGTGATTTTCAATGTTGTGGTTATTATTGAATTTGTTGGTGTCATTCAATGTTGAGGCTGTTGTTGAAATTCTTGGTGTTATCAATGTTTTTATATAACTTTTTTTCTTCTTTTAAAAGTTGAGGTTGTTGTTGAATTTGTTGGTTTTTATCAATGTTGAGCTTGTTGTTGAAATTGTTAGGTTTTTTCAATGTTGAGGTTGTTTTTGAATTTGCTGGTGTTTTTCAATGTGGAGGTTGATGTTGAATTTGTTGGTGATTTTTAATATCGAGGTTGTTGTTGAATTTGTTTGCGTTTTTCCATGTTGAGATTGTTGTTGAATTTGTTGCTGATTTTCAATGTTGAGATCGTTGTTGAACTTGTTTGCGCCTTTCAATATTGGGGTGGTTTTTGAATTCGTTGATGTTTTTCAATGTTGAGGTTGTTGTTGAATTTGTTGGTGATTTTCAATATTGAGGTTGTTGTTGAATTTGTTGGTATTATCAATGTTATTTTTGAACTTTTTTGTATTTTTCAATGTTCAGGCTGTTGTTGAATTTGTTGGTGTTATTCAATATTGATGTTGTTGATTTTGTTGGAGATTTTTAATGTTGAGGTTGTTGTTTAATTTGTTGGTGTCTTTCAATATTGAGGAGGTTATTGAATTTGTTGGCGTCTTTCAATGTTGAGGTTGTTGTTGAATTTCTTGGTGTTATCAATGTTTTTATTGAACATTTATTCTCTTCTTTATAAAGTTGAGGTTGTTGTTGAATTTGTTGGTGTTTTTCAATGTTGAGGTTGTTATTGAATTTGTTGGCGTCTTTCAATATTGAGGTTGTTGTTGAATTTCTTGGTGTTATCAATGTTTTTATTGAACGTTTTCTCTTCTTTATAAAGTTGAGGTTGTTGTTGAATCTTGTTGGTGATTTTCAATTTTGAGCTTGTTGTTGAATTTGTAGGTTTTTTTCAATGTTGAGGATGTTGTTGAATTTGTTGGTCTTTTTCATTGTTGAGTTTGACGTTGAATTTGTTGGTGTTATCAATCTTTTTTGTTGAACTTGTTTGTATTTTTAAAAGGTAAGGTTGTTGTTGAATTTGTTGGTGTTTTGCAATGTTGAGGTTGTTCAATTTGTTTGCGTTCTTCAATGTTGAGCTTGTTGTTGAATTTTTTGTTTTTTTTCAACGTTGAGGTTTTTGTTGAATTTGTTGTTGATTTTCAATATTGAGTTTGTTGTTGAATTTGATGGTTTAATCAATGTTATTTTTTTAACTTTTCTGTATTTTTCAATGTCGAGTTTGTTCTTGAATTTGTTGGTCTTAACTATGTTATTTTTTGAAATTATTTGTATTTTTCAATGTTGAGGATGTTGTTGAATTTGTTGGTGTTATCAATTTTTTTTTGAACTTTTTCTCTTCTTTTAAAAGTTGAGGTTGTTGTTGAATTTGTTGTTATTTTTCATTGTTGCGGTTGTTGAATTTTTTGGTGTTTTTCATTGTTGAGGTTGTTGTTGAATTTGTTGCTGATTTTCAATGTTGAGGTTGTTGTTGAATTTGTTGGTGATTTTCAATGTTGAGGTTGTTGTTGAATTTGTTGGTGTTATCAATGTTATTTTTGAACTTTTTTGTATTTTTCAATGTTCAGGTTGTTGTTGAATTTGTTGGTGTTATTCAATATTGATGTTGTTGATTTTGTTGGAGATTTTTAATGTTGAGGTTGTTGTTCAATTTGTTGGTGTCTTTCAATATTGAGGAGGTTATTGAATTTGTTGGCGTCTTTCAATGTTGAGGTTGTTGTTGAATTTCTTGGTGTTATCAATGTTTTTATTGAACTTTTTCTCTTCTTTATAAAGTTGAGGTTGTTGTTGAATTTGTTGGTGTTTTTCAATGTTGAGCTTGTTGTTGAATTTGTAGGTTTTTTTCAATTTTGAGGTTGTTTTTGAATTTGTTCGTGTTTTTCAATGTTGAGGTTGTTGTTGAATTTGTTGGTGATAATCGATATTGATGTTGTTGAATTTGTTCGTGATTTTCAATGTTGAGGTTGTTGTTGAATTTGTTGGTGTCTTTCAATATTGAGGTTGTTATTGAATTTGTTGGCGTCTTTCAATATTGAGGTTGTTGTTGAATTTCTTGGTGTTATCAATGTTTTTATTGAACGTTTTCTCTTCTTTATAAAGTTGAGGTTGTTGTTGAATCTTGTTGGTGATTTTCAATTTTGAGCTTGTTGTTGAATTTGTAGGTTTTTTTCAATGTTGAGGTTGTTGTTGAATTTGTTGGTCTTTTTCATTGTTGAGTTTGACGTTGAATTTGTTGGTGTTATCAATCTTTTTTGTTGAACTTGTTTGTATTTTTAAAAGGTAAGGTTGTTGTTGAATTTGTTGGTGTTTTGCAATGTTGAGGTTGTTCAATTTGTTTGCGTTCTTCAATGTTGAGCTTGTTGTTGAATTTTTTGTTTTTTTTCAACGTTGAGGTTTTTGTTGAATTTGTTGTTGATTTTCAATATTGAGTTTGTTGTTGAATTTGATGGTTTAATCAATGTTATTTTTTTAACTTTTCTGTATTTTTCAATGTCGAGTTTGTTCTTGAATTTGTTGGTCTTAACTATGTTATTTTTTGAAATTATTTGTATTTTTCAATGTTGAGGATGTTGTTGAATTTGTTGATGTTATCAATGTTTTTTTTGAACTTTTTCTCTTCTTTTAAAAGTTGAGGTTGTTGTTGAATTTGTTGTTATTTTTCATTGTTGCGGTTGTTGAATTTTTTGGTGTTTTTCATTGTTGAGGTTGTTGTTGATGTTGTTGGTGTTTTTCAATGTTGTGGTTGTTGTTGAATTTGTTGGTGTTATCAATGTTTTTTTTGAACTTTTTTGTATTTTTCAATGTAGAGGATGTTGTTGAATTTGTTGGTGTTATCAATGTTCCTCTTTGAACTATTTTGTACTTTTAAATGTTGAGGTTGATGTTGAATTTGTTGGTGATTTTCAATATTGAGGTTGTTCTTGAATTTGTTGGTGTTTTTCAATGTTGAGATTGCTGTTGAATTTGTTGATATTTTTCAATGTTGAGGGTGTTGTTGTATTTGTAGGTATTTTTCATTGTTGATGTTGTTGCTGAATTTGTTGCTGTTTTTCAATGTTGAGTTTGTTGAATTTGAAAGTGATTTTCAATGTTGAGTTTGTTGTTGAATTTGTTGGAGTCTTTCAATATTGAGGTTGTTGAATTTGTTGGTGTTATCAATGTTTTTTAGAAAATTTTCTCTTCTTTTAAAACTGAGGTTGTTGTTCAATTTGGTGGTGTTTTTCAAGTTGAGGTTGTTGTTAAGTCTGTTTGCGTTATTCAATGTTGAGGCTGTTGTTGAATTTGTTGGAGTTTTTCAATGTTGAGGTTGTGGTAGAATTTGTTGGTGATTTTCAAGATTGAGTTTGTTGTTTAATTTGAAGGTGTTATCAATGTTTTTTTTAAACTTTTTTGTACTTTTAAAAGTTGAGGTTGTTGTTGGATTTGTTGCTGTTTTTCAATGTTGAGGTTGTTGTAGAATTTGTTGGTGATTTTCAAGATTGAGTTTTTTGTTGAATTCGTAGGTGTTATCAATGCTATTTTTTGAGCTTTTTGTATTTTTCAATGTTGAGGTTGTTGTTGAATTTGTTGGCGTTATCAATGATTTTTTGAACTTTTTTGTATTATTTAATGTAGAGGTTGTTGCTTAATTTGTTGTTGTTATCCATTTTTTTTGAACTTTTTCTCTTCTTTTAAAAGTTGAGGTTGCTGTTGAATTTGTTGGTATTTATCAATGTTGCGGTTGTTGAATTTTTTGGTGTTTTTCATTGTTGAGGTTGTTGTTGAATTTGTTGCTGTTTTTCATTGTTGCGGTTGTTGTTGAATTTGTTGGTGTTTTTCAATGTTGCGATTGTTGTTGAATTTGTTGGTGATTTTCAATATTGTGGTTCATGTTGAATTTTTGATGTTTTTCAATGTTGAGGTTGTTGTTGAATTTGTTGATGATTTTCAATATTGAAGTTGTTGAATTGGTTGGTCATTTTAAATGATGAGGTTGTTGTTGAATTTGTTGGTGTCTTTCAATATTGAGGTTTGTTGTTGAATATGTTGGTGTTTTTCAATGCTGAGGTTGTTGAATTTAATGTTTTTTTTTTCATTGTTGAGGTTGTTGTTGAATTTGTTTCTGTTTTTCAATGTTGAGGTTGTTGTTGAATTTGTTGGTGTTTTCAATGTTATTATTTGAACTTTTTTGTATTTTTCAATATTGAGGCTGTTGTTGAATTTGTTGCTGATTTTCAACATTGATGTTGTGTGAAATTGTTGGTGATTTTCAATGTTGTGGTTGTTATTGAATTTGTTGGCGTCGTTCAATGTTGAAGCTGTTGTTGAAATTCTTGGTGCTATCAATGTTTTTATATAACTTTTTTTCTTCTTTTAAAAGTTGAGGTTGTTGTTGAATTTGTTGGTTTTTATCAATGTTGAGCTTTTTGTTGAAATTGTTAGTTTTTTTCAATGTTGAGTTTGTTTTTGAATTTGTTGGTGTTTTTCAATGTGAAGGTTGATGTTGAATTTGTTGGTGATTTTCAATATCGATGTTGTTGTTGAATTTGTTGGCGTTTTTCCATGTTTATGTTGTTGCTGAATTTGTTGCTGTTTTTCAATGTTGAGGTTGTTGAATTTGTTGGTGTTTTTCAATGTTGAGGTTATTGAATTTGTTGGCGTTTTTCAATTGTTGAGGTTGTTGTTGAATTTGTTGGTGATTTTCAATGTTGAGGTTGATGTTGAATTTGTTCGTGTTATCAATGTTCTTATTTGAACTTTTTTGTATTTTTCAATATTGAGGTTGTTGTTGAATTTGTTGCCATTTTTCAATGTTGAGGTTGTTGTTGAATTTGTTGGTGATATTCAATATTGAGGTTGTTATTAAATTTGTTGCCGTCTTTCAATGTTGAGGTTGTTGTTGAATTTCTTGGTGTTATCAGTGTTTTTATTGAATTTATTCTCTTCTTTATAAAATTATGGTTGTTGTTGAATTTGTTGGTGATTTTCAATTTTGAGCTTGTTGTTGAATTTTTAGGTTTTTATTAATATTGAGGTTGTTGTTGAATTTGTTGGTCTTTTTCATTGTTGAGGTTGTTGTTGAATTTGTTGGTGTTTTTCAATGTGAAGGTTGATGTTGAATTTGTTGGTGATTTTCAATATTGATGTTGTTGTTGAATTTGTTGGCGTTATTCCATGTTGAGATTGTTGTTGAATTTGTTGCTGATTTTCAATGTTGAGGTCGTAGTTGAACTTGTTTGGGACTTTCAATATTGGGTTGGCTTTTGAATTCGTTGGTGTTTTTCAATGTTGAGGTTGTTGTTGAATTTGTTGGTGATTTTCAATATTGAGGTTGTTGTTGAATTTGTTGGTATTATCAATGTTATCTTTTGAACTTTTTTGTATTTTTCAATGTTGAGGTTGTTGTTGAATTTGTTGGTATTTTTCAATGTTGAGGTTGTTGAATTTGTTGGTGTTTTTCAATGTTGAGGTTGTTGATTTTGTTGGTGATTTTCAATGTCGAGATTGTTGAATTTGTTGGTGTTTTTCAATGTTGAAGTTGTTTAATTTGTTGGTGTTTTTCAATGTTGAGGTTGTTGTTGAATTTGTTGGTGATTTTCAATGTTGAGGTTGTTGTTGAATTTGTTGGTGTTATCAATGTTATTTTTGAACTTTTTTGTATTTTTCAATGTTCAGGCTGTTGTTGAATTTGTTGGTGTTATTCAATATTGATGTTGTTGATTTTGTTGGAGATTTTAAATGTTGAGGTTGTTGTTTAATTTGTTGGTGTCTTTCAATATTGCGGTGGTTATTGAATTTGTTGGCGTCTTTCATTGTTGAGGTTGTTGTTGAATTTGTAGCTTTTTTTCAATTTTGAGGTTGTTTTTGAATTTGTTGGTGTTTTTCAATGTTGAGGTTGATTTTGAATTTGTTCGTGATTTTTTGTTGGTGATTTTCAATATTGATGTTGTTGTTGAATTTGTTGGCGTTGTTCAATTTGAGATTGTTGTTGAATTTGTTGCTGATTTTCAATGTTGAGGTCGTTGTTGAATTTGTTGGTGTTTTTCATTGTTGAGTTTGTTGTTTAATTTGTTGCTGATTTTCAATGTTGAGGTCGTTGTTGAATTTGTTGGTATTTTTCAATGTTGAGGTTGTTGAATTTGTTGGTTTTTTTCAATGTTGAGGTTGTTGATTTTGTTGGTGTTTTTCAATGTTGAGATTGTTGAAATTGTTGGTGTTTTTCAATGTTGAGGTTGTTGATTTTGTTGGTGATTTTCAATGTCGAGATTGTTGAATTTGTTGGTGTTTTTCAATGTTGTGGTTGTTTAATTTGTTGGTGTTTTTCAATGTTGAGGTTGTTGTTGAATTTGTTGGTGATTTTCAATGTTGAGGTTGTTGTTGAATTTGTTGTTGTTATGAATGTTATTTTTGAACTTTTTTGTATTTTTCAATGTTCAGGCTGTTGTTGAATTTGCTGGTGTTGTTCAATATTGATGTTGTTGATTTTGTTGGAGATTTTTAATGTTGAGGTTGTTGTTTAATTTGTTGGTGTCTTTCAATATTGTGGTGGTTATTGAATTTGTTGGCGTCTTTCAATGTTGAGGTTGTTGTTGAATTTCTTGGTGTTATCAATGTTTTTATTGAACTTTTTCTCTTCTTTATAAAGTTGAGGTTGTTGTTGAATTTGTTGGTGTTTTTCAATGTTGAGCTTGTTGTTGAATTTGTAGGTTTTTTTCAATTTTGAGGTTGTTTTTGAATTTGTTGGTGTTTTTCAATGTTGAGGTTGATGTTGAATTTGTTCGTGATTTTTTGTTGTTGATTTTCAATATTGATGTTGTTGTGGAATTTGTTGGTGTTTTTCATTGTTGAGTTTGTTGTTGAATTTGTTGGTGTTATCAATTTTTTTGCTGAACTTGTTTGTATTGATAAAAGTTAAGGTTGTTGTTGAATTTGATGCTGCTTTTCAATGTTGATGTTGTTGTTGAATTTGTTGGTGATTTTCAATGCTGAGGTTGTAGAATATGTTGGTGTTATCAATGTTATTTTAATTTCTGTAGTTTTCAATGTTGAGGTTATTGTACAATTTGCTCGTGTTATCAATATTATTTTTTGAACTTTTTTGTATTTAACAATGTTGAGGTTGTTGTTGAATTTGCTGTTTTTTTTCAATGTTGAGGTTGTTGTTGAATTTGTAGGTATTTTTCATTGTTGATGTTGTTGCTGAATTTGTTGCTGTTTTTCAATGTTGAGTTTGTTGAATTTGTTGGTGATTTTCAATGTTGAGTTTGTTGTTGAATTTGTTGGAGACTTTCAATATTGAGGTTGTTATTGAATTTGTTGGCGTCATTCAGTGTTGAGGCTGTTGTTGAATTTCTTGGTGCTATCAATGTTTTTATTGAACTTTTTCTCTTTTAAATGTTGAGGTTGTTGTTGAATTTGCTGTTATTTTTCAATGTTGAGGTTATTGTTGTATTTGTAGGTATTTTTCATTGTTGATGTTGTTGCTGAATTTGTTGCTGTTTTTCAATGTTGAGGTTGTTGAATTTGTTGGTGTTTTTCAATGTTGAGGTTATTGAATTTGTTGGCGTTTTTCAATTGTTGAGGTTGTTGTTGAATTTGTTGGTGATTTTCAATGTTGATGTTGAATTTGTTCGTGTTATCAATGTTATTTTTTGAACTTTTTTATATTTTTCAATGTTGAGGTTGTTGTTGAATTTGCTGGTGTTATCAATGTTATTATTTGAACTTTTTTGTATTTTTCAATATTGAGGTTGTTGTTGAATTTGTTGGCATTTTTCAATGTTGAGGTTGTTGTTTAATTTGTTGGTGATATTCAATATTGAGGTTGTTATTAAATTTGTTGCCGTCTTTCAATGTTGAGGTTGTTGTTGAATTTCTTGGTGTTATCAGTGTTTTTATTGAATTTATTCTCTTCTTTATAAAATTATGGTTGTTGTTGAATTTGTTGGTGATTTTCAATTTTGAGCTTGTTGTTGAATTTTTAGGTTTTTATTAATATTGAGGTTGTTGTTGAATTTGTTGGTCTTTTTCATTGTTGAGGTTGTTGTTGAATTTGTTGGTGCTATCAATGTTTTTTGTTGAACTTGTTTGTATTTTTAAAAGACAGGGTTGATGTTGAATTTGTTGGTGTTTTACAATGTTGAGGTTGTTCAATTTGTTGGTGTTTTTCAATGTTGAGCTTCTTGTTGAATTTTTTGCTTTTTTTCAACGTTGAGGTTTTTGTTGAAATTGTTGGTGTTTTTCAATGTTCAGGTTGTTGTTTAATTTGTTGTTGATTTTCAATATTGAGTTTGTTGTTGAATTTGATGGTTAAATCAATGTCATTTTTTTAACTTTTCTGTATTTTTCAATGTCGAGGTTGTTCTTGAATTTGTTGGTCTTATCAATGTTATTTTTTGAACTTATTTGTATTTTTCAATGTTGAGGATGTTGTTGAAGTTGTTGGTGTTATCAATGTTTTTTTGAACTTTTTCTCTTTTAAAAGTTGGGGTTGTTGTTGAATTTGTTGATGATTTTCAATCCTGAGGTTGTTGTTGAATTTGTTGGTGCTTTTCAATGTTGAGATTGTTGTTGAATTTGCTGCTGATTTTCAATGTTGAGGTTGTTGTTGAATGTGTTGGTGATTTTCATTATTGAGATTGTTGTTGAATTTGTTGGTGATTTTCAATGTTGAGGTTATTGTTGAATTTGTTGTTGATTTTCAATATTGAGTTTGTTGTTGAATTTGTTGATGTTATCAATGTTATTTTTTGAACTTTTTTCTATTTTTCAATGTTGAGGTTGTTGTTGAATTTGTTGTTATCAATTTTTTTTATGAACTTTTTATCTTCTTTTAAAAGCTGAGGTTGTTGTTGAATTTGTTGGCATTTTTCAATGTTGCAGTTGTTGTTGAATTATTTGTTGTTTTTCATTGTTGAGGTTGTAGAAGTTGTTGGTGTTTTTCAATGTTGAAGTTGTTGTTGAATTTGTTGGTGTTATCAATGTTTTTTGTTGAACTTGTTTGTATTTTTAAAAGTTAAGGTTGTTGTTGAATTTGTTGGTGTTTTGCAATGTTGAGGTTGTTCAATTTGTTGGTGTTTTTCAATGTTGAGCTTGTTGTTCAATTTTTTGGTTTTTTTCAATGTTGAGGTTGTTGTTGAATTTGTTGGTGTTTTTCAATGCAGAGGTTGTTGTTGAATTTGTAGTTGATTTTGAATATTGAGTTTGTTGTTGACTTTGATGGTTTAATCAATGTTATTTTTTTAACTTTTCTGTATTATTCAATGTCGAGGTTGTTGTTGAATTTGTTGGTCTTAACAATGTTATTTTTTGAACTTATTTGTATTTTTCAATGTTGAGGATGTTGTTGAATTTGTTGGTGTTATCAAGGTTTTTTTGAACTTTTGCTCTTCTTTTAAAAGTTGAGGTTGTTGTTGAATTTGTTGGTATTTTTCATTGTTGCGGTTGTTGAATTTTTTGGTGTTTTCCATTGTTGAGGTTGTTGTAGTTGTTGGTGTTCTTTAATGTTGAGGTTGTTGTTGAATTTGATGTTGTTTTTCATTGTTGAGATTGTTGTTGAAATTGTTGGTGTTTTTCAATGTTGCGGTTTTTGTTGAATTTTTTGATATTTTGCGTTGTAGAGGTTGTATTTGAATTTGTTGTTTTTTTTTCAATGTTGTGGTTGTTGTTGAGTTTGTGGGTGATTTTCAATATAGAGGTTCTAATTGAATTTTTTCATTTTTTTCATTGTAGAGGTTGTAGTTGAATTTGATGGTATTTTTCAATATTGACGTTGTGAATTTGTTGTTGATTTTCAATATTGAGGTTGTTGTAGAATTTTTTGGTGTTATCAATGTTTATTTTCAACTTTTTCTCTTCTTTTAAAAGTTGAGGTTGTTGTTGAATTTGTTGGTGCTTTTAAATTTTGAGATTCTTGTTGAATTTGTTGCTGATTTTGAATGTTGAGGTTGTTGTTGAACTTGTCGTTTATTTCAATAATGAGGTTGTTGTTGAATTTGTTGGTGATTTTCAATATTGAGGTTGTTGTTGAATTTATTGGTGTTATTAATGTAAATTTTTGAACTTATTTGTATTTTTGAAAGTTGAGATTGTTGTTGAATTAATTGGTGTTTTTCAATGTTGAGGTTGTTGTTCAATTTGTTGGTGTTTTTCAATGTTGAGGTTGTTGTTGAATTTTTTGGTGTTATCAATGTTTTTTTTGAACTTTTTCTCTTTTTTATAAGTTGAGGTTGTTGTTGAATTTGTTGGAGTTTTTCAATGTTGAATTTGTAGTTGAATTTGTTGGTGATTTTCAATGTTGAGGTTGTTGTTGAATTTGTTTTTGAATGTCAATATAAACTTTGTTTGCTCAATTTGTTGGTGTTATCAATGTTATTTTTAGATCTTTTTTGTATTTTTCAATGTCGAGGTTGTTGTTGAATTTGTTGGTGTTTTTCAATTCTGAGGTTGTTGAATTTGTTGCTGTTATTCATTGATCAGGTTGTTGTTGAATTTGTTACTGTTTTTCAATGTTGAGGTTGCTGTTGAATTTGTTGGTATTTTTCATTGTTGATGTTGCTGAATTTGTTGCTGTTTATCAATGTTGAGTTTGTTGAATTTGTTGGTGATATTCAATTTTGATGTTGTTGAATTTGTTGGTGATTTTCAATGTTGATGTTGTTGTTGAATTTGTTGATGATTTTCCATACTGATGTTGTTGAATTTGTTGCTGAATTTCAATGTTAACTTTGTTGTTGAATTTGTTGGAATCTTTCAATATTGAGGTTGTTATTGAATTTGTTGGTGTCTTTCACTGTTCAGGCTGTTGTTGAATTTCTTGGTGTTATCAATGTTTTTATTGAAGTTTTTCTCTTCTTTTAAAAGTTGAGGTTGTTGTAGAATTTGTTGGTATTTTGCAATGATGAGGTTGTTGAATTTGTTGGTGTTTTTCAATGTTGAGGTTGTTGAATTTGTTGGTGTTATTCAATGTTGAGGTTGTTGAATTTGTTGGCGTTTTTCAATGTTGAGGTTGTTGATGAATTTGTTGGTGATTTTCAATGTTGCGGTTGTTGTTGAATTTGTTGGTGTTATCGATGTTATTATTTGAACTTTTTTGTATTTTTCAATATTGAGGTTGTTGTTGAATTTGTTGGCGTTTTTCAATGTTGAGGTTGTTGTAGAATTTGTTGGTGATAATCAATATTGATGTTGTTGAATTTGTTCGTGATTTTCAATGTTGAGGATGTTGTTGAATTTGTTGTTGTCTATCAATATTGAGGTTGTTATTGAATTTGTTGGCGTCTTTCAATATTGAGGTTGTTGTTGAATTTCTTGGTGTTATCAATGTTTTTATTGAACGTTTTCTGTTCTTTATAAAGTTGAGGTTGTTGTTGAATTTTGTTGGTGATTTTCAATTTTGAGCTTGATGTTGAATTTGTAGGTTTTTTTGAATGTTGAGGTTGTTGTTGAATTTGTTGGTCTTTTTCATTGTTGAGTTTGATGTTGAATTTGTTGGTGTTATTAATGTTTTTTGTTGAACTTGTTTGTATTTTTAAAAGTTAAGGTTGTTGTTGAATTTGTTGGTGTTTTGCAATGTTGAGGTTGTTCAATTTGTTGGCGTTCTTCAATGTTGAGCTTGTTGTTGAATTTTTTGTTTTTTTTCAACGTTGAGGTTTTGTTGAATTTGTTGTTGATTTTCAATATTGAGTTTGTTGTTGAATTTGATGGTTTAATCAATGTTATTTTTTTGACTTTTCTGTATTTTTCAATGTCGAGGTTGTTCTTGAATTTGTTGGTCTTATCAATGTTATTTTTTGAACTTATTTGTATTTTTCAATGTTGAGGATGTTGTTGAATTTGTTGGTATTTTTCATTGTCGCGGTTGTTGAATTTTTTGGTGTTTTTCATTGTTGAGGTTGTTGTTGAAGTTGTTGGTGTTTTTCAATGTTGAGGTTGTTGTTGAATTTGTTGGTGTTATCAATGTTTTTTTTGAACTTTTTTGTATTTTTCAATGTAGAGGTTGTTGTTGAATTTGTTGGTGTTATCAATGTTCTTCTTTGAACTATTTTGTACTTTTAAATGTTGAGGTTGATGTTGAATTTGTTGGTGATTCTCAATATTGAGGTTGTTCTTGAATTTGTTGGTGTTTTTCAATGTAGAGATTGTTGTTGAATTTGTTGATATTTTTCAATGTTGAGGTTGTTGTTGAATTTGTAGGTATTTTTCATTGTTGATGTTGTTGCTGAATTTGTTGCTTTATTTCAATGTTGAGTTTGTTGAATTTGTTGGTGATTTTCAATGTTGAGTTTGTTGTTGAATTTGTTGGAGTCTTTCAATATTGAGTTTGTTATTGAATTTGTTGGCGTCATTCAATGTTGAGGCTGTTGTTGAATTTCTTGGTGTTATCAATGTTTTTATTGAACTTTTTCTCTTTTAAATGTTGAGGTTGTTGTTGAATTTGTTGGTATTTTTCAATGTTGAGGTTGTTGAATTTGTTGGTATTTTTCAATGTTGAGGTTGTTGAATTTGTTGGTTTTATCAATGTTTTTTAGAAAATTTTCTCTTCTTTTAAAACTTGAGGTTGTTGTTGAATTTGTTGGTGTTTTTCAAGTTGAGGTTGTTGTCAAGTTTGTTAGCGTTATTCAATGTTGAGGTTGTTGTTGAATTTGTTTTCGTTTTTCAATGTTGAGGTTGTTGTAGAATTTGTTGGTGATTTTCAAGATTGAGTTTGTTGTTTAATTTGTTGGTGTTATCAATGTATTTTAAAACTTTTTTGTACTTTTAAAAGTTGAGGTTGTTGTGGAATTTGTTGGTGTTTTTCAATGTTGATGTTGTTGTAGAATTTGTTGGTGATTTTCAAGATTGAGTTTGTTGTTGAATTCGGAGGTGTTATCAATGCTATTTTTTGAACTTTTTGTATTTTTCAATGTTGACGTTGTTGTTGAATTTGTTGGTGTTATCAATGTTATTTTTTGAACTTTTTTGTATTATTTAATGTTGAGGTTGTTGTTTAATTTGTTGTTGTTATCCATGTTTTTCTTGAACTTTTTCTCTTCTTTTAAAAGTTGAGGTTGCTGTTGAATTTGTTGGTATTTATCAATATTGCGGTTGTTGAATTTTTTGGTGTATTTCAATGTTGCGGTTTTTGTTGAATTTGTTGGTGATTTTCAATATTGTGGTTCATGTTGAATTTTTGATGTTTTTCAATGTTGAGGTTGTTGTTGAATTTGTTGATGATTTTCAATATTGAAGTTGTTGAATTCGTTGGTCATTTTAAATGTTGAGGTTGTTGTTGAATTTGCTGGTGTCTTTCAATATTGAGGTTTGTTGTTGAATATGTTGGTGTTTTTCAATGCTGAGGTTGTTGAATTTGATGGTGTTTTTCATTGTTGTGGTTGTTGTTGAATTTGTTTCTGTTTTTCAATGTTGAGGTTGTTGTTGAATTTGTTGGTGTTATCAATGTTATTAGTTGAACTTTTTTGTATTTTTCAATATTGAGGTTGTTGAATTTGTTGCTGATTTTCAATATTGATGTTGTTTGAATTTGTTGGTGATTTTCAATGTTGAGGTTGTTATTGAATTTGTTGGCGTCGTTCAATGTTGAGGCTGTTGTTGAAATTCTTGGTGTTATCAATCTGTTTTTATAACTTTTTTTCTTCTTTTAAAATTTGAGGTTGTTGTTGAATTTGTTGGTTTTTATCAATGTTGAGCTTGTTGTTGAAATTGTTAGTTTTTTTCATTGTTGAGGTTGTTTTTGAATTTGTTGGTGTTTTTCAATTTGGAGGTTGATGTTGAATTTGTTGGTGATTTTCAATATCGAGGTTGTTGTTGAATTTGTTTGCGTTTTTCCATGTTGAGATTGTTGTTGAATTTGTTGCTGATTTTCAATGTTGAGGTCGTTGTTGAACTTGTTTGTGTCTTTCAATATTGAGGTTGTTGTTGAATTTGTTGGTAGTTTTCAATGTTGAGGTTGTTGAATTTGTTGGTTTTTTTCAATGTTGAGGTTGTTGAATTTGTTGGTGTTTTTCAAAGTCGAGATTGTTGAATTTGTTGGTGTTTTTCAATGTTGAGGTTGTTTAATTTGTTGGTGTTTTTCAATGTTCAGGTTGTTGATGAATTTGTTGGTGATTTTCAATGTTGAAGTTCTGTTGAATTTGTTGGTGTTATCAATGTTATTTTTGAACTTTTTTGTATTTTTCAATGTTCAGGCTGTTGTTGAATTTGTTGGTGTTATTCAATATTGATGTTGTTGATTTTGTTGGTGATTGTTAATGTTGAGTTTGTTGTTTAATTTGTTGGTGTCTTTCAATATTGAGGTGGTTATTGAATTTGTTGGCGTCTTTCAATGTTGAGGTTGTTGCTGAATTTCATGGTGTTATCAATGTTTTTATTGAACTTTTTCTCTTCTTTATAATGTTGAGGTTGTTCTTGAATTTGTTGGTGTTTTTCAATGTTGAGCTTGTTGTTGAATTTGTAGGTTCTTTTCAATTTTGAGGTTGCTGTTGAATTTGTTGGTGATTTTCAATTTTGAGCTTGATGTTGAATTTGTAGGTTTTTTTGAATGTTGAGGTTGTTGTTGAATTTGTTGGTCTTTTTCATTGTTGAGTTTGATGTTGAATTTGTTGGTGTTATTAATGTTTTTTGTTGAACTTGTTTGTATTTTTAAAAGTTAAGGTTGTTGTTGAATTTGTTGGTGTTTTGCAATGTTGAGGTTGTTCAATTTGTTGGCGTTCTTCAATGTTGAGCTTGTTGTTGAATTTTTTGTTTTTTTTCAACGTTGAGGTTTTGTTGAATTTGTTGTTGATTTTCAATATTGAGTTTGTTGTTGAATTTGATGGTTTAATCAATGTTATTTTTTTGACTTTTCTGTATTTTTCAATGTCGAGGTTGTTCTTGAATTTGTTGGTCTTATCAATGTTATTTTTTGAACTTATTTGTATTTTTCAATGTTGAGGATGTTGTTGAATTTGTTGGTATTTTTCATTGTCGCGGTTGTTGAATTTTTTGGTGTTTTTCATTGTTGAGGTTGTTGTTGAAGTTGTTGGTGTTTTTCAATGTTGAGGTTGTTGTTGAATTTGTTGGTGTTATCAATGTTTTTTTTGAACTTTTTTGTATTTTTCAATGTAGAGGTTGTTGTTGAATTTGTTGGTGTTATCAATGTTCTTCTTTGAACTATTTTGTACTTTTAAATGTTGAGGTTGATGTTGAATTTGTTGGTGATTCTCAATATTGAGGTTGTTCTTGAATTTGTTGGTGTTTTTCAATGTAGAGATTGTTGTTGAATTTGTTGATATTTTTCAATGTTGAGGTTGTTGTTGAATTTGTAGGTATTTTTCATTGTTGATGTTGTTGCTGAATTTGTTGCTTTATTTCAATGTTGAGTTTGTTGAATTTGTTGGTGATTTTCAATGTTGAGTTTGTTGTTGAATTTGTTGGAGTCTTTCAATATTGAGTTTGTTATTGAATTTGTTGGCGTCATTCAATGTTGAGGCTGTTGTTGAATTTCTTGGTGTTATCAATGTTTTTATTGAACTTTTTCTCTTTTAAATGTTGAGGTTGTTGTTGAATTTGTTGGTATTTTTCAATGTTGAGGTTGTTGAATTTGTTGGTATTTTTCAATGTTGAGGTTGTTGAATTTGTTGGTTTTATCAATGTTTTTTAGAAAATTTTCTCTTCTTTTAAAACTTGAGGTTGTTGTTGAATTTGTTGGTGTTTTTCAAGTTGAGGTTGTTGTCAAGTTTGTTAGCGTTATTCAATGTTGAGGTTGTTGTTGAATTTGTTTTCGTTTTTCAATGTTGAGGTTGTTGTAGAATTTGTTGGTGATTTTCAAGATTGAGTTTGTTGTTTAATTTGTTGGTGTTATCAATGTATTTTAAAACTTTTTTGTACTTTTAAAAGTTGAGGTTGTTGTGGAATTTGTTGGTGTTTTTCAATGTTGATGTTGTTGTAGAATTTGTTGGTGATTTTCAAGATTGAGTTTGTTGTTGAATTCGGAGGTGTTATCAATGCTATTTTTTGAACTTTTTGTATTTTTCAATGTTGACGTTGTTGTTGAATTTGTTGGTGTTATCAATGTTATTTTTTGAACTTTTTTGTATTATTTAATGTTGAGGTTGTTGTTTAATTTGTTGTTGTTATCCATGTTTTTCTTGAACTTTTTCTCTTCTTTTAAAAGTTGAGGTTGCTGTTGAATTTGTTGGTATTTATCAATATTGCGGTTGTTGAATTTTTTGGTGTATTTCAATGTTGCGGTTTTTGTTGAATTTGTTGGTGATTTTCAATATTGTGGTTCATGTTGAATTTTTGATGTTTTTCAATGTTGAGGTTGTTGTTGAATTTGTTGATGATTTTCAATATTGAAGTTGTTGAATTCGTTGGTCATTTTAAATGTTGAGGTTGTTGTTGAATTTGCTGGTGTCTTTCAATATTGAGGTTTGTTGTTGAATATGTTGGTGTTTTTCAATGCTGAGGTTGTTGAATTTGATGGTGTTTTTCATTGTTGTGGTTGTTGTTGAATTTGTTTCTGTTTTTCAATGTTGAGGTTGTTGTTGAATTTGTTGGTGTTATCAATGTTATTAGTTGAACTTTTTTGTATTTTTCAATATTGAGGTTGTTGAATTTGTTGCTGATTTTCAATATTGATGTTGTTTGAATTTGTTGGTGATTTTCAATGTTGAGGTTGTTATTGAATTTGTTGGCGTCGTTCAATGTTGAGGCTGTTGTTGAAATTCTTGGTGTTATCAATCTGTTTTTATAACTTTTTTTCTTCTTTTAAAATTTGAGGTTGTTGTTGAATTTGTTGGTTTTTATCAATGTTGAGCTTGTTGTTGAAATTGTTAGTTTTTTTCATTGTTGAGGTTGTTTTTGAATTTGTTGGTGTTTTTCAATTTGGAGGTTGATGTTGAATTTGTTGGTGATTTTCAATATCGAGGTTGTTGTTGAATTTGTTTGCGTTTTTCCATGTTGAGATTGTTGTTGAATTTGTTGCTGATTTTCAATGTTGAGGTCGTTGTTGAACTTGTTTGTGTCTTTCAATATTGAGGTTGTTGTTGAATTTGTTGGTAGTTTTCAATGTTGAGGTTGTTGAATTTGTTGGTTTTTTTCAATGTTGAGGTTGTTGAATTTGTTGGTGTTTTTCAAAGTCGAGATTGTTGAATTTGTTGGTGTTTTTCAATGTTGAGGTTGTTTAATTTGTTGGTGTTTTTCAATGTTCAGGTTGTTGATGAATTTGTTGGTGATTTTCAATGTTGAAGTTCTGTTGAATTTGTTGGTGTTATCAATGTTATTTTTGAACTTTTTTGTATTTTTCAATGTTCAGGCTGTTGTTGAATTTGTTGGTGTTATTCAATATTGATGTTGTTGATTTTGTTGGTGATTGTTAATGTTGAGTTTGTTGTTTAATTTGTTGGTGTCTTTCAATATTGAGGTGGTTATTGAATTTGTTGGCGTCTTTCAATGTTGAGGTTGTTGCTGAATTTCATGGTGTTATCAATGTTTTTATTGAACTTTTTCTCTTCTTTATAATGTTGAGGTTGTTCTTGAATTTGTTGGTGTTTTTCAATGTTGAGCTTGTTGTTGAATTTGTAGGTTCTTTTCAATTTTGAGGTTGCTGTTGAATTTGTTGGTGTTTTTCAATGTTGAGGTTGATGTTGAATTTGTTCGTGATTTTTTGTTGGTGATTTTCAATATTGATGTTGTATTTGAATTTGTTGGCGTTTTTCAATTTGAGATTGTTGTTGAATTTGTTGCTGATTTTCAATGTTGAGGTCGTTGTTGAATTTGTTGGCGTTATCAATGTTTTTTTTGAACTTTTTCTCTTCTTTCAAAAGTTGAGGTTGTTGTTGAATTTGTTGCTGATTTTCAATGTTGAGGTTGTTGTTGAACTTGTTGGTGTTATCAAAATTATTTTTTGAACTTTTTTGAATTTTTCAATGTTGAGGTTGTTGTTGAATTTGTTGTTATTTTTCAATGTTGAGGTTGTTGTTGAATTGTAGTTATTTTTCATTGTTGATGTTGTTGCTGAATTTGGTGCTGTTTTTCAATGTTGAGTTTGTTGAATTTGTTGGTGATTTTCAATGTTGAGTTTGTTGTTGAATTTGTTGGAGTCTTTCAATATTGAGGTTGTTATTGAATTTGTTTGCGCCATTCAATGTTGAGGCTGATGTTGAATTTCTTGGTGTTATCAATGTTTTTATTGAACTTTTTCTCTTTTAAATGTTGAGGTTGTTGTTGAATTTGTTTGTATTTTTCAATGTTGAGGTTGTTGAATTTGTTGCTGTTTTTCAATGTTGAGGTTGTTGAATTTGTTGCTGTTTTTCAATGTTGAGGTTGTTGAATTTGTTGGCGATTTTCAATGTTGAGGTTGTTGTTGAATTTGTTGGTGATTTTCAATGTTGAGGTTGATGTTGAATTTGTTCGTGTTATCAATGTTATTTTTTGAACTTTTTTGTATTTTTCAATGTTGAGGCTGTTTGATGAATTTGTTGGTGTTATCAATGTTATTATTTGAACTTTTTTGTATTTTTCAATATTGAGGTTGTTGTTGAATTTGTTGGTGATATTCAATATTGAGGTTGTTGTTAAATTTGTTGCCGCCTTTCAATGTTGAGATTGTTTTTCAATTTCTAGGTGTTATCAATGTTTTTATTGAACTTATTCACTTCTTTATAAAATTATGGTTGTTGTTGAATTTGTTGGTGATTTTCAATTTTGAGCTGGTTGTTGAATTTTTAGGTTTTTATTAATATTGAGGTTGTTGTTGAATTTGTTGGTCTTTTACATTGTTGAGGTTGTTGTTGAATTTGTTGGTGCTATCATTGTTTTTTGTTGAACTTGTTTGTATTTTTAAAAGACATGGTTGATGTTGAATTTGTTGGTGTTTTACAATGTTTAGGTTGTTCAATTTGTTGGTGATTTTCAATGTTGAGCTTCTTGTTGAATTTTTTGGTTTTTTTCAATGTTGAGGTTTTTGTTGAATTTGTTGGTGTTTTTCAATGTTCAGGTTGTTGTTGATGTTGTTCTTGATTTTCAATATTGACTTTGTTGTTGAATTTGATGGTTTAATCAATGTCATTTTTTTAACTTTTCTGTATTTTTCAATGTCGAGGTTGCTCTTGAATTTGTTGGTCTTATCAATGTTATGTTTTGAACTTATTTGTATTTTTCAATGTTGAGGATGTTGTTGAATTTGTTGGTGTTATCAATGTTTTTTTGAACTTTTTCTCTTTTAAAAGTTGAGCTTGTTGTTGAATTTGTTGGTGCTTTTCAATGTTGAGATTGTTTTTGAATTAGCTGCTGATTTTTAATGTTGAGGTTGTTGTTGAATGTGTTGGTGATTTTCGTTATTGAGATTGTTGTTGAATTTGTTGGTGATTTTCAATGTTGAGGTTGTTGTTGAATTTGTTGTTGATTTTCAATATTGAGTATGTTGTTGAATTTTTTGATGTTATCAATGTTATTTTTTGAACTTTTTTCTATTTTTCAATGTTGAGGTTGTTGTTGAATTTGTTGTTGTTATCAATGTTTTTTATGAACTTTTTATCTTCTTTTAAAAGCTGAGGTTGTTGTTGAATTTGTTGGCATTTTTCAATGTTGCGGTTGTTGTTGAATTATTTGGTGTTTTTCATTGTTGAGGTTGTTGAAGTTGTTGGTGTTTTTCAGTGTTGAAGTTGTTGTTGAATTTGGTGGTAGTTTTCAATGTTGAGGTTGTTGAATTTGTTGGTTTTTTTCCATGTTGAGGTTGTTGAATTTGTTGGTGTTTTTCAATGTCGAGTTTGTTGAATTTGTTGGTGTTTTTCAATGTTGAGGTTGTTTAATTTGTTGGTGTTTTTCAATGTTGAGGTTGTTGATGAATTTGTTGGTGATTTTCAATGTTGAAGTTCTGTTGAATTTGTTGGTGTTATCAATGTTATTTTTGAACTTTTTTGTATTTTTCAATGTTGAGGTTGTTGTTCAGTTTGTTGGTGTTTTTCAAAGTTGACGTTGTTGAATGTGTTGGTGTTATCAGTGTTATTTTTTGATCTTTTTTGTATTTTTCAATGTTGAGGTTGTTGTTGAATTTGTTACTGTTTTTCAATGTTGAGGTTGTTGTTTAATTTGGTGTAGTTATCAATGTTTTTTTTGAACTTTTTCTCTTCTTTTACAAGTTGAGGTTGTTGTTGAATTTGTTGTTATTTTTCAGTGTTGAGGTTGTTGTTGAATTTGTTGGTGTATTTCATTGTTGATGTTGTTGCTGAATTTGTTGCTGTTTTTCAGTGTTGAGTTTGTTGAATTTGTTGGTGATTTTCAATTTTTATGTTGTTGAATTTATTAATGATTTTCAATGTTGAGGTTGCTGTTGAATTTGTTGGGGTCTTTCAATATTGAGGTTGTTATTGAATTTGTTGGTGTCTTTCAATGATGAGGCTGTTGTTGAATTTCTTGGTGTTTTCAATGTTTTTCTTGAACTTTTTCTCTTCTTTTAAAAGTTGGGGTTGTTGTTGAATTTGTTGGTATTTCTCAATGTTGAGGTTGTTGACTTTGTTGGTGTTTTTCAATGCTCAGGTTGTTGAATTTGTAGGTGTATCTCAATGTTGACGTTGTTGAATTTGTTGTTGTTTTTCAATATTGAGTTTGTTTTTGAATTTGATGGTTTAATCAATGTTATTTTTTTAACTTTTCTGTATTTTTCAATGTCGAGGTTGTTCTTGAACTTGTTGGTCTTATCTATGTTATTTTTTGAAATTATTTGTATTTTTCAATGTTGAGGATGTTGTTGAATTTGGTGGTGTTATCAATGTTTTTTTTGAACTTTTTCTCTTTTAAAAGTTGAGGTTGTTGTTCAATTTGTTGGTATTTTTCATTGTCGTGGTTGTTTAATTTTTTGGTGTTTTTGATTGTTCAGGTTGTTGTTGAAGTTGTTGGTTTTTTTCAATGTTGAGGTTGTTGTTGAATTTGTTGGTGTTATCAATGTTATTTTTTGAACTTTTCTGTATTTTTCAATGTAGAGGTTGTTTTTGAATTTGTTGGTGTTATCAGTGTTCTTTTTTGAACTTTTTTGTACTTTTAAATGTTGAGGTTGATGTTGAATTTGTTGGTGATTTTCAATATTGATGTTATTGAATTTGTTCGTGATTTTCAATGTTGAGGTTGTTGTTGAATTTGTTGGTGTCTTTCAACATTGAGTTTGTAATTGAATTTGTTGGCGTCTTTCAATGTTGAGGTTGTTGTTGAATTTCTTGATGTAATCAATGTTTTTATTGAACTTTTTCTCTTCTTTATAAAGTTGAGGTTGTTGTTGAATTTGTTGGTGATATTCAATGTTGATGTTGTTGAATTTGTTGGTAATTTTCAATGTTGAGGTTGTTGTTGAATTTGTTGGTGTCTTTCAATAGTGAGGTTGTTGTTGAGTTTGCTGATGTTTTTCAGTGTTGAGGTTGTTGTTGAATTGGTTGGTGTTATAAATGTTTTCTTTGAACTTTTTCTCTTCTTTTAAAAGTTGAGGTTGTTGTTGAATTTGTTGCTGATTTTCAATGTTGAGGTCGTTGTTGAATTTGTTGGCGTTATCAATGTTTTTTTTGAACTTTTTCTCTTCTTTCAAAAGTTGAGGTTGTTGTTGAATTTGTTGCTGATTTTCAATGTTGAGGTTGTTGTTGAACTTGTTGGTGTTATCAATGTTATTTTTTGAACTTTTTTCTATTTTTCAATGTTGAGGTTGTTGTTGAATTTGTTGTTGTTATCAATGTTTTTTATGAACTTTTTATCTTCTTTTAAAAGCTGAGGTTGTTGTTGAATTTGTTGGCATTTTTCAATGTTGCGGTTGTTGTTGAATTATTTGGTGTTTTTCATTGTTGAGGTTGTTGAAGTTGTTGGTGTTTTTCAATGTTGAAGTTGTTGTTGAATTTGTTGGTGTTATCAATGTTTTTTGTTGAACTTGTTTGTATTTTTAAAAGTTAAGGTTGTTGTTGAATTTGTTGGTGTTTTGCAATGTTGAGGTTGTTCAATTTGTTGGTGTTTTTCAATGTTGAGCTTGTTGTTCAATTTTTTGTTTTTTTTCAACTTTGAAGTTGTTGTTGAATTTGGTGGTCTTTTTCAGTGCTGAGGTTGCTGTTGAATTTGTAGTTGATTTTGAATATTGAGTTTGTTGTTGAATTTGATGGTTTAATCAATGTTTTTTTTTTAACTTTTCTGAATTATTCAATGTCGAGGTTGTTGTTGAATTTGTTGGTCTTAACAATGTTATTTTTTGAACTTATTTGTATTTTTCAATGTTGAGGATGTTGTTGAATTTGTTGGTGTTATCAATGTTTTTTTAGAACTTTTTCTCTTCTTTTAAAAGTTGAGGTTGCTGTTGAATTTGTTGGTATTTTTCAATGTTGCGGTTGTTGAATTTTTTGGTGTTTTTCATTGATGAGGTTGTTGAAGTTGTTGGTGTTCTTTAATGTTGTTGTTGAATTTGATGGTGTTTTTCATTGTTGAGATTGTTGTTGAATTTGTTGGTGTTTTTCAATGTTGTGGTTGTTGTTGAATTTGTGGGTGATTTTCAATATAGAGGTTCTAACTGAATTTTTTCGTTTTTTTCATTGTAGAGGTTGTAGTTGAATTTGTTGGTATTTTTCAATGCTGAGGTTGTTGTTGAATTTGTTGGTGTTTTTCAATATTGAAGTTGTTGAATTTGTTGGTGATTTTCAATGTTGAGGTTGTTGTAGAATTTTTTGGTGTTATCAATGTTTGTTTTCAACTTTTTCTCTTCTTTTAAAAGTTGAGGTTGTTGTTGAATTTGTTGGTGTTTTTAAATTTTGAGATTCTTGTTGAATTTGTTGCTGATCTTCCATGTTGAGGTTGTTGTTGAACTTGTCGTTTATTTCAATATTGAGGTTATTGTTGAATTTGTTGGTTATTTTCAATATTGAGGTTGTTGTTGAATTTGTTGGTGTTATCAATGTAAATTTTTGAACTTATTTGTATTTTTGAAAGTTGAGATTGTTGCTGAATTAGTTGGTGTTTTTCAATGTTGAGGTTGTTGTTGAATTTGTTGGTGTTTTTCATTTTTGACGTTCTGGTTGAATTTGTTGGTGATTTTCAATGTTGAGGCTGTTGAATTTGTTGGTGATTTTCAATGTTGAGGTTACTGTTGAACTTGTTGGTCTCTTTCAATATTGAGGTTGTTGTTGAATTTGTTGGTGTTTTTCAATGTTGAAGTTGTTGTTGAATTTGTTGGTGTTATCAATGTTTTTTTGAACTTTTTCTCTTCTTTTATAAGTTGATTTTGTTGTAGAATTTGTTGGAGTTTTTCAATGTTGAATTTGTAGTTGAATTTGTTGGTGATTTTCAATGTTGAAGTTGTTGTTGAATTTGTTTTTGATTGTCAATATAAACTTTGTTTGCTCAATTTGTTGGTGTTATCAATGTTATTTTTTGATCTTTTTTGTATTTTTCAATGTAGAGGTTGTTGTTGAATTTGTTACTGTTTTTCAATGTTGAGGTTGCTGTTGAATTTGTTGGTGTTAACAACGTTTTTTTTTATTTTTTTCTCTTCTTTTAAAAGTTGAGGGTGTTGTTGAATTAGTTGCTGACTTTCAATGTTGAGGATGTTGTTGAACTTGTTGGTGTTATCAATGTTATTTTTCGAACTTTTTTGTATTTTTCAATGTTGAGGTTGTTGTTGAATTTGTTGTTATTTTTCAATCTTGAGGTTGTTGTTGAATTTGTTGGTATTTTTCATTGTTGATGTTGTTGCTGAATATGTTGCTGTTTATCAATGTTGAGTTTGTTGAATTTGTTGGTGATATTCAATTTTGATGTTGTTGAATTTGATGGTGATATTCAATTTTGATGTTGTTGAATTTGTTGGTGATATTCAATTTTGATGTTGTTGAATTTGTTGGTGAATTTCAATGTTAACTTTGTTGTTGAATTTGTTGGAATCTTTCAAATTTGAGGTTGTTATTGAATTTGTTGGTGTCTTTCAATGTTCAGGCTGTTGTTGAATTTCTTGGTGTTATCAATGTATTTATTGATGTTTTTCTCTTCTTCTAAAGTTGAGGTTGTTGTTGAATTTGTTGGTATTTTGCAATGTTGAGGTTGTTGAATTTGTTGGTGTTTTTCAATGTTGAGGTTGTTGAATTTGTTGGTGTTATTCAATGTTGAGGTTGTTGAATTTGTTGGCGTTTTTCAATGTTGAGGTTGTTGATGAATTTGTTGGTGATTTTCAATGTTGCGGTTGTTGTTGAATTTGTTGGTGTTATCAATGTTATTATTTGAACTTTTTTGTATTTTTCAATATTGAGGTTGTTGTTGAATTTGTTGGCTTTTTTCAATGTTGAGGTTGTTGTTGAATTTCTTGGTGTTATCAATGTTTTTATTGAACGTTTTCTCTTCTTATAAAGTTGAGGTTGATGTTGAATTTTGTTGGTGATTTTCAATTTTGAGCTTGTGCTTGAATTTGTAGGTTTTTTTCAATGTTGAGGTTGTTGTTGAATTTGTTGGTGTTATCAATGTTTTTTGTTGAACTTGTTTGTATTTTTAAAAGGTAAGGTTGTTGTTGAATTTGTTGGTGTTTTGCAATGTTGAGGTTGTTCAATTTGTTGGCGTTCTTCAATGTTGAGCTTGTTGTTGAATTTTTTGGTTTTTTTCAACGTTGAGGTTTTTGTTGAATTTGTTGTTGATTTTCAATATTGAGTTTGTTGTTGAATTTGATGGTTTAATCAAAGTTATTTTTTTAATTTTTCTGTATTTTTCAATGTCGAGGTTGTTCTTGAATTTGTTGGTCTTATCAATGTTATTTTTTGAACTTATTTGTATTTTTCAATGTTGAGGATGTTGTTGAATTTGCAGGTGTTATCAATGTTTTTTTTGAACTTTTTCTCTACTTTTAAAAGTTGAGGTTGTTGTTGAAATTGTTGGTATTTTTCATTGTTGTGGTTGTTGAATTTTTCGGTGTTTTTCATTGTTGAGGTTGTTGTTGAAGTTGTTGGTGTTTTTCAATGTTGAGGTTGTTGTTGAATTTGTTGGTGTTATCAATGTTTTTTTTTGAACTTTTTTGTATTTTTCAATGTAGAGGTTGTTGTTGAATTTGTTGGTGTTATCAATGTCTTCTTTGAACTATTTTGTACTTTTAAATGTTGAGGTTGTTGTTGAATTTGTTGCTGATTTTCAATGTTGAGGATGTTGTTGAATTTGTTGGTGATTTTCAGTATTGAGGTTGTTGTTGAATTTGTTGATTATTTTCGATGTTGAGGTTGTTGTTGAGTTTGTTGTTGATTTTCAAAATTGAGTTTGTTGTTGAATTTGTTGGTGTTATCAATGTTTTTTTTGAACTTTTTGTGGTTTTCAATGTTTAGGTTGTTGTTGAATTTGTTGATGTTATCAATGTTATTTTTTGAACTTTTTTCTATTTCTCAATATTGTGGTTGTTGTTGAATTTGTTGGTGATTTTCAATGTTGAGTTTATTGTTGAATTTGTTGGTGTTATCAATGTTTATTTTCAAATTTTTCTCTTCTTTTCAAAGTTGAGGTAGTTGTTGAATTTGTTGGTGTTTTTCAATGTTGAGATTCTTGTTGAATTTGTTGCTTATTTTCAATGTTGAGGTTGTTGTTGAAATTGTTGGTTTATTTCAATGTTGAGGTTGTTGTTGAATTTGTTGGTGATTTTCAATATTGAGGTTGTTGTTGAATTTGTTGGTTTTTTTCATTGTTTACGTTCTGGTTGAATTTGTTGGTAATTTTCAATGTTGAGGCTGTTGTATTTGTTGGTGATTTTCAATGTTGAGGTTATTGTTGAACTTGTTGGTCTCTATCGATATTGAGGTTGTTGTTGAATTTGATGGTGTTTTTCAATGTTGAGGTTGTTTTTTGAATTTGTTGGTGTTTTTCAATGTTGAGGTTGTTGTTGAATTTGTTGGTGTTATCAATGTTTTTTGTGAACTTTTTCTCTTCTTTTAAAAGTTGAGGTTGTTGTTGGATTTGTTGTTGAATTTGTTGGTGATTTTCAATGTTGAGGTTGTTGTTGAATTTGTTTTTGATTTTCAACATAAAGTTTTTTTGCTGAATTTGTTGGTGTTATCAGTCTTATTTGTTGATCTTTTTTGTATTTTTCAATGTTGAGGTTGTTGTTGAATATGTTTGTTTTTTCAATGTTGACTTTCTTGTTGAATTTGTTGGTGATGTTCAATGTTGATGTTGTTGTTGAATTTGTTTTTGATTTTCAATATAAAGTTTGTTGCTGAATTGCTTGGTGCTTTCAATGTTATTTTTTTGAACTTTTTTATATTTATCAATGTTGAGGTTGTTGTTGAATTTGTTGGTGTTATTAAAGTGATTTTTTGAACTTTTTTGTATTTATCAATGTTGAGGTTGTTGTTGAATTTGTTGGTGTTATCAATGTTTTTTTGAACTTTTTCTCTTCTTTTAAAAGTTGAGGTTATTGTTGAATATGTTGGTATTTTTCAATGTTGCGGTTGTTGAATTATTTGGCGTTTGGCATTGTTGAGATTGTTGAAGTTGTTGGTGTTTCTCAATGTTTAGGTTGTTGTTGAATTTGTTGGTGTTTTTCATTGTTGAGGTTGTTGTTGAATTTGTTGGGGTTTTTCAATGTTGAGGATGTTCAATTTGTTGGTGATTTTCAATATTGTGGTTGTTGTTGAATTTGTTGGTTTTATCAATGTACTTGTTTGAATTTTTTCTCTTATTTTAAAAGTTGATGTTGTTGTTGAATTTGTTGGTGTTTTTCAATGTTGAGCTTGTTGTTGAATTTGTCGGCGATTCTCAAAGTTGAGGTTGTTGTTGAATTTATTGTTGATTTTCAATATTGAAGTTGTTGAATTTGTTGGTGATTTTCAATGTTGAGGTTGTTGTTGAATTTGTTGGTGTCTTTCTATATTGAGGTTGTTGTTGAATTTGTTGGTGTTTTTCAATGTTGAGGTTGTTGTTGAATTTGATGGTATCTTTCAATGTTGAGGTTGTTGTTGAATTTGTTGGTGTTATAAATGTTTTTTTGAACTTTTTCTCTTCTTTTAAAAGTTGAGGTTATTGTTGAATATGTTGGTATTTTTCAATGTTGCGGTTGTTGAATTATTTGGCGTTTGGCATTGTTGAGATTGTTGAAGTTGTTGGTGTTTCTCAATGTTTAGGTTGTTGTTGAATTTGTTGGTGTTTTTCATTGTTGAGGTTGTTGTTGAATTTGTTGGGGTTTTTCAATGTTGAGGATGTTCAATTTGTTGGTGATTTTCAATATTGTGGTTGTTGTTGAATTTGTTGGTTTTATCAATGTACTTGTTTGAATTTTTTCTCTTATTTTAAAAGTTGATGTTGTTGTTGAATTTGTTGGTGTTTTTCAATGTTGAGCTTGTTGTTGAATTTGTCGGCGATTCTCAAAGTTGAGGTTGTTGTTGAATTTATTGTTGATTTTCAATATTGAAGTTGTTGAATTTGTTGGTGATTTTCAATGTTGAGGTTGTTGTTGAATTTGTTGGTGTCTTTCTATATTGAGGTTGTTGTTGAATTTGTTGGTGTTTTTCAATGTTGAGGTTGTTGTTGAATTTGATGGTATCTTTCAATGTTGAGGTTGTTGTTGAATTTGTTGGTGTTATCAATGTTTTTTTTGTAGTGTTTCTCTTCTTTTAAAAGTTGAGGTTGTTGTTGAATTTGTTGGAGTTTTTCAATGTTGAATTTGTTGTTGAATTTATTGGTAATTTTCAATGTTGAGGCTGTTGTTTGATTTGTTTTTGATTTTCAATATAAAGTTTGTTCGCTGAATTTGTTGGTGTTATCAGTGTTATTTTTTGATCTTTTTTGTATTTTTCAATGTTGAGGTTGTTGTTCAGTTTGTTGGTGTTTTTCAAAGTTGAGGTTGTTGAATGTGTTGGTGTTATCAGTGTTATTTTTTGATCTTTTTTGTATTTTTCAATGTTGAGGTTGTTGTTGAATTTGTTACTGTTTTTCAATGTTGAGGTTGTTGTTTAATTTGGTGTAGTTATCAATGTTTTTTTTGAACTTTTTCTCTTCTTTTACAAGTTGAGGTTGTTGTTGAATTTGTTGTTATTTTTCAATGTTGAGGTTGTTGTTGAATTTGTTGGTGTATTTCATTGTTGATGTTGTTGCTGAATTTGTTGCTGTTTTTCAATGTTGAGTTTGTTGAATTTGTTGGTGATTTTCAATTTTTATGTTGTTGAATTTATTAATGATTTTCAATGTTGAGGTTGCTGTTGAATTTGTTGGGGTCTTTCAATATTGAGGTTGTTATTGAATTTGTTGGTGTCTTTCAATGATGAGGCTGTTGTTGAATTTCTTGGTGTTTTCAGTGTTTTTCTTGAACTTTTTCTCTTCTTTTAAAAGTTGGGGTTGTTGTTGAATTTGTTGGTATTTCTCAATGTTGAGGTTGTTGACTTTGTTGGTGTTTTTCAATGCTCAGGTTGTTGAATTTGTAGGTGTATTTCAATGTTGACGTTGTTGAATTTGTTGTTGTTTTTCAATATTGAGTTTGTTTTTGAATTTGATGGTTTAATCAATGTTATTTTTTTAACTTTTCTGTATTTTTCAATGTCGAGGTTGTTCTTGAACTTGTTGGTCTTATCTATGTTATTTTTTGAAATTATTTGTATTTTTCAATGTTGAGGATGTTGTTGAATTTGGTGGTGTTATCAATGTTTTTTTTGAACTTTTTCTCTTTTAAAAGTTGAGGTTGTTGTTCAATTTGTTGGTATTTTTCATTGTCGTGGTTGTTTAATTTTTTGGTGTTTTTGATTGTTCAGGTTGTTGTTGAAGTTGTTGGTTTTTTTCAATGTTGAGGTTGTTGTTGAATTTGTTGGTGTTATCAATGTTATTTTTTGAACTTTTCTGTATTTTTCAATGTAGAGGTTGTTTTTGAATTTGTTGGTGTTATCAGTGTTCTTTTTTGAACTTTTTTGTACTTTTAAATGTTGAGGTTGATGTTGAATTTGTTGGTGATTTTCAATATTGATGTTATTGAATTTGTTCGTGATTTTCAATGTTGAGGTTGTTGTTGAATTTGTTGGTGTCTTTCAACATTGAGTTTGTAATTGAATTTGTTGGCGTCTTTCAATGTTGAGGTTGTTGTTGAATTTCTTGATGTAATCAATGTTTTTATTGAACTTTTTCTCTTCTTTATAAAGTTGAGGTTGTTGTTGAATTTGTTGGTGATATTCAATGTTGATGTTGTTGAATTTGTTGGTGATTTTCAATGTTGAGGTTGTTGTTGAATTTGTTGGTGTCTTTCAATAGTGAGGTTGTTGTTGAGTTTGCTGATGTTTTTCAGTGTTGAGGTTGTTGTTGAATTGGTTGGTGTTATAAATGTTTTCTTTGAACTTTTTCTCTTCTTTTAAAAGTTGAGGTTGTTGTTGAATTTGTTGCTGATTTTCAATGTTGAGGTCGTTGTTGAATTTGTTGGCGTTATCAATGTTTTTTTTGAACTTTTTCTCTTCTTTCAAAAGTTGAGGTTGTTGTTGAATTTGTTGCTGATTTTCAATGTTGAGGTTGTTGTTGAACTTGTTGGTGTTATCAATGTTATTTTTTGAACTTTTTTCTATTTTTCAATGTTGAGGTTGTTGTTGAATTTGTTGTTGTTATCAATGTTTTTTATGAACTTTTTATCTTCTTTTAAAAGCTGAGGTTGTTGTTGAATTTGTTGGCATTTTTCAATGTTGCGGTTGTTGTTGAATTATTTGGTGTTTTTCATTGTTGAGGTTGTTGAAGTTGTTGGTGTTTTTCAATGTTGAAGTTGTTGTTGAATTTGTTGGTGTTATCAATGTTTTTTGTTGAACTTGTTTGTATTTTTAAAAGTTAAGGTTGTTGTTGAATTTGTTGGTGTTTTGCAATGTTGAGGTTGTTCAATTTGTTGGTGTTTTTCAATGTTGAGCTTGTTGTTCAATTTTTTGTTTTTTTTCAACTTTGAAGTTGTTGTTGAATTTGGTGGTCTTTTTCAGTGCTGAGGTTGCTGTTGAATTTGTAGTTGATTTTGAATATTGAGTTTGTTGTTGAATTTGATGGTTTAATCAATGTTTTTTTTTTTAACTTTTCTGAATTATTCAATGTCGAGGTTGTTGTTGAATTTGTTGGTCTTAACAATGTTATTTTTTGAACTTATTTGTATTTTTCAATGTTGAGGATGTTGTTGAATTTGTTGGTGTTATCAATGTTTTTTAGAACTTTTTCTCTTCTTTTAAAAGTTGAGGTTGCTGTTGAATTTGTTGGTATTTTTCAATGTTGCGGTTGTTGAATTTTTTGGTGTTTTTCATTGATGAGGTTGTTGAAGTTGTTGGTGTTCTTTAATGTTGTTGTTGAATTTGATGGTGTTTTTCATTGTTGAGATTGTTGTTGAATTTGTTGGTGTTTTTCAATGTTGTGGTTGTTGTTGAATTTGTGGGTGATTTTCAATATAGAGGTTCTAACTGAATTTTTTCGTTTTTTTCATTGTAGAGGTTGTAGTTGAATTTGTTGGTATTTTTCAATGCTGAGGTTGTTGTTGAATTTGTTGGTGTTTTTCAATATTGAAGTTGTTGAATTTGTTGGTGATTTTCAATGTTGAGGTTGTTGTAGAATTTTTTGGTGTTATCAATGTTTGTTTTCAACTTTTTCTCTTCTTTTAAAAGTTGAGGTTGTTGTTGAATTTGTTGGTGTTTTTAAATTTTGAGATTCTTGTTGAATTTGTTGCTGATCTTCCATGTTGAGGTTGTTGTTGAACTTGTCGTTTATTTCAATATTGAGGTTATTGTTGAATTTGTTGGTTATTTTCAATATTGAGGTTGTTGTTGAATTTGTTGGTGTTATCAATGTAAATTTTTGAACTTATTTGTATTTTTGAAAGTTGAGATTGTTGCTGAATTAGTTGGTGTTTTTCAATGTTGAGGTTGTTGTTGCATTTGTTGGTGTTTTTCATTTTTGACGTTCTGGTTGAATTTGTTGGTGATTTTCAATGTTGAGGCTGTTGAATTTGTTGGTGATTTTCAATGTTGAGGTTACTGTTGAACTTGTTGGTCTCTTTCAATATTGAGGTTGTTGTTGAATTTGTTGGTGTTTTTCAATGTTGAAGTTGTTGTTGAATTTGTTGGTGTTATCAATGTTTTTTTGAACTTTTTCTCTTCTTTTATAAGTTGATTTTGTTGTAGAATTTGTTGGAGTTTTTCAATGTTGAATTTGTAGTTGAATTTGTTGGTGATTTTCAATGTTGAAGTTGTTGTTGAATTTGTTTTTGATTGTCAATATAAACTTTGTTTGCTCAATTTGTTGGTGTTATCAATGTTATTTTTTGATCTTTTTTGTATTTTTCAATGTAGAGGTTGTTGTTGAATTTGTTACTGTTTTTCAATGTTGAGGTTGCTGTTGAATTTGTTGGTGTTAACAACGTTTTTTTTTATTTTTTTCTCTTCTTTTAAAAGTTGAGGGTGTTGTTGAATTAGTTGCTGACTTTCAATGTTGAGGATGTTGTTGAACTTGTTGGTGTTATCAATGTTATTTTTCGAACTTTTTTGTATTTTTCAATGTTGAGGTTGTTGTTGAATTTGTTGTTATTTTTCAATCTTGAGGTTGTTGTTGAATTTGTTGGTATTTTTCATTGTTGATGTTGTTGCTGAATATGTTGCTGTTTATCAATGTTGAGTTTGTTGAATTTGTTGGTGATATTCAATTTTGATGTTGTTGAATTTGATGGTGATATTCAATTTTGATGTTGTTGAATTTGTTGGTGATATTCAATTTTGATGTTGTTGAATTTGTTGGTGAATTTCAATGTTAACTTTGTTGTTGAATTTGTTGGAATCTTTCAAATTTGAGGTTGTTATTGAATTTGTTGGTGTCTTTCAATGTTCAGGCTGTTGTTGAATTTCTTGGTGTTATCAATGTATTTATTGATGTTTTTCTCTTCTTCTAAAGTTGAGGTTGTTGTTGAATTTGTTGGTATTTTGCAATGTTGAGGTTGTTGAATTTGTTGGTGTTTTTCAATGTTGAGGTTGTTGAATTTGTTGGTGTTATTCAATGTTGAGGTTGTTGAATTTGTTGGCGTTTTTCAATGTTGAGGTTGTTGATGAATTTGTTGGTGATTTTCAATGTTGCGGTTGTTGTTGAATTTGTTGGTGTTATCAATGTTATTATTTGAACTTTTTTGTATTTTTCAATATTGAGGTTGTTGTTGAATTTGTTGGCTTTTTTCAATGTTGAGGTTGTTGTTGAATTTCTTGGTGTTATCAATGTTTTTATTGAACGTTTTCTCTTCTTATAAAGTTGAGGTTGATGTTGAATTTTGTTGGTGATTTTCAATTTTGAGCTTGTGCTTGAATTTGTAGGTTTTTTTCAATGTTGAGGTTGTTGTTGAATTTGTTGGTGTTATCAATGTTTTTTGTTGAACTTGTTTGTATTTTTAAAAGGTAAGGTTGTTGTTGAATTTGTTGGTGTTTTGCAATGTTGAGGTTGTTCAATTTGTTGGCGTTCTTCAATGTTGAGCTTGTTGTTGAATTTTTTGGTTTTTTTCAACGTTGAGGTTTTTGTTGAATTTGTTGTTGATTTTCAATATTGAGTTTGTTGTTGAATTTGATGGTTTAATCAAAGTTATTTTTTTAATTTTTCTGTATTTTTCAATGTCGAGGTTGTTCTTGAATTTGTTGGTCTTATCAATGTTATTTTTTGAACTTATTTGTATTTTTCAATGTTGAGGATGTTGTTGAATTTGCAGGTGTTATCAATGTTTTTTTTGAACTTTTTCTCTACTTTTAAAAGTTGAGGTTGTTGTTGAAATTGTTGGTATTTTTCATTGTTGTGGTTGTTGAATTTTTCGGTGTTTTTCATTGTTGAGGTTGTTGTTGAAGTTGTTGGTGTTTTTCAATGTTGAGGTTGTTGTTGAATTTGTTGGTGTTATCAATGTTTTTTTTTGAACTTTTTTGTATTTTTCAATGTAGAGGTTGTTGTTGAATTTGTTGGTGTTATCAATGTCTTCTTTGAACTATTTTGTACTTTTAAATGTTGAGGTTGTTGTTGAATTTGTTGCTGATTTTCAATGTTGAGGATGTTGTTGAATTTGTTGGTAATTTTCAGTATTGAGGTTGTTGTTGAATTTGTTGATTATTTTCGATGTTGAGGTTGTTGTTGAGTTTGTTGTTGATTTTCAAAATTGAGTTTGTTGTTGAATTTGTTGGTGTTATCAATGTTTTTTTTGAACTTTTTGTGGTTTTCAATGTTTAGGTTGTTGTTGAATTTGTTGATGTTATCAATGTTATTTTTTGAACTTTTTTCTATTTCTCAATATTGTGGTTGTTGTTGAATTTGTTGGTGATTTTCAATGTTGAGTTTATTGTTGAATTTGTTGGTGTTATCAATGTTTATTTTCAAATTTTTCTCTTCTTTTCAAAGTTGAGGTAGTTGTTGAATTTGTTGGTGTTTTTCAATGTTGAGATTCTTGTTGAATTTGTTGCTTATTTTCAATGTTGAGGTTGTTGTTGAAATTGTTGGTTTATTTCAATGTTGAGGTTGTTGTTGAATTTGTTGGTGATTTTCAATATTGAGGTTGTTGTTGAATTTGTTGGTTTTTTTCATTGTTTACGTTCTGGTTGAATTTGTTGGTAATTTTCAATGTTGAGGCTGTTGTATTTGTTGGTGATTTTCAATGTTGAGGTTATTGTTGAACTTGTTGGTCTCTATCGATATTGAGGTTGTTGTTGAATTTGATGGTGTTTTTCAATGTTGAGGTTGTTTTTTGAATTTGTTGGTGTTTTTCAATGTTGAGGTTGTTGTTGAATTTGTTGGTGTTATCAATGTTTTTTGTGAACTTTTTCTCTTCTTTTAAAAGTTGAGGTTGTTGTTGGATTTGTTGTTGAATTTGTTGGTGATTTTCAATGTTGAGGTTGTTGTTGAATTTGTTTTTGATTTTCAACATAAAGTTTTTTTGCTGAATTTGTTGGTGTTATCAGTCTTATTTGTTGATCTTTTTTGTATTTTTCAATGTTGAGGTTGTTGTTGAATATGTTTGTTTTTTCAATGTTGACTTTCTTGTTGAATTTGTTGGTGATGTTCAATGTTGATGTTGTTGTTGAATTTGTTTTTGATTTTCAATATAAAGTTTGTTGCTGAATTGCTTGGTGCTTTCAATGTTATTTTTTTGAACTTTTTTATATTTATCAATGTTGAGGTTGTTGTTGAATTTGTTGGTGTTATTAAAGTGATTTTTTGAACTTTTTTGTATTTATCAATGTTGAGGTTGTTGTTGAATTTGTTGGTGTTATCAATGTTTTTTTGAACTTTTTCTCTTCTTTTAAAAGTTGAGGTTATTGTTGAATATGTTGGTATTTTTCAATGTTGCGGTTGTTGAATTATTTGGCGTTTGGCATTGTTGAGATTGTTGAAGTTGTTGGTGTTTCTCAATGTTTAGGTTGTTGTTGAATTTGTTGGTGTTTTTCATTGTTGAGGTTGTTGTTGAATTTGTTGGGGTTTTTCAATGTTGAGGATGTTCAATTTGTTGGTGATTTTCAATATTGTGGTTGTTGTTGAATTTGTTGGTTTTATCAATGTACTTGTTTGAATTTTTTCTCTTATTTTAAAAGTTGATGTTGTTGTTGAATTTGTTGGTGTTTTTCAATGTTGAGCTTGTTGTTGAATTTGTCGGCGATTCTCAAAGTTGAGGTTGTTGTTGAATTTATTGTTGATTTTCAATATTGAAGTTGTTGAATTTGTTGGTGATTTTCAATGTTGAGGTTGTTGTTGAATTTGTTGGTGTCTTTCTATATTGAGGTTGTTGTTGAATTTGTTGGTGTTTTTCAATGTTGAGGTTGTTGTTGAATTTGATGGTATCTTTCAATGTTGAGGTTGTTGTTGAATTTGTTGGTGTTATCAATGTTTTTTTGAACTTTTTCTCTTCTTTTAAAAGTTGAGGTTATTGTTGAATATGTTGGTATTTTTCAATGTTGCGGTTGTTGAATTATTTGGCGTTTGGCATTGTTGAGATTGTTGAAGTTGTTGGTGTTTCTCAATGTTTAGGTTGTTGTTGAATTTGTTGGTGTTTTTCATTGTTGAGGTTGTTGTTGAATTTGTTGGGGTTTTTCAATGTTGAGGATGTTCAATTTGTTGGTGATTTTCAATATTGTGGTTGTTGTTGAATTTGTTGGTTTTATCAATGTACTTGTTTGAATTTTTTCTCTTATTTTAAAAGTTGATGTTGTTGTTGAATTTGTTGGTGTTTTTCAATGTTGAGCTTGTTGTTGAATTTGTCGGCGATTCTCAAAGTTGAGGTTGTTGTTGAATTTATTGTTGATTTTCAATATTGAAGTTGTTGAATTTGTTGGTGATTTTCAATGTTGAGGTTGTTGTTGAATTTGTTGGTGTCTTTCTATATTGAGGTTGTTGTTGAATTTGTTGGTGTTTTTCAATGTTGAGGTTGTTGTTGAATTTGATGGTATCTTTCAATGTTGAGGTTGTTGTTGAATTTGTTGGTGTTATCAATGTTTTTTTTGTAGTGTTTCTCTTCTTTTAAAAGTTGAGGTTGTTGTTGAATTTGTTGGAGTTTTTCAATGTTGAATTTGTTGTTGAATTTGTTGGTAATTTTCAATGTTGAGGCTGTTGTTTGATTTGTTTTTGATTTTCAATATAAAGTTTGTTCGCTGAATTTGTTGGTGTTATCAGTGTTATTTTTTGATCTTTTTTGTATTTTTCAATGTTGAGGTTGTTGTTCAGTTTGTTGGTGTTTTTCAAAGTTGAGGTTGTTGAATGTGTTGGTGTTATCAGTGTTATTTTTTGATCTTTTTTGTATTTTTCAATGTTGAGGTTGTTGTTGAATTTGTTACTGTTTTTCAATGTTGAGGTTGTTGTTTAATTTGGTGTAGTTATCAATGTTTTTTTTGAACTTTTTCTCTTCTTTTACAAGTTGAGGTTGTTGTTGAATTTGTTGTTATTTTTCAATGTTGAGGTTGTTGTTGAATTTGTTGGTGTATTTCATTGTTGATGTTGTTGCTGAATTTGTTGCTGTTTTTCAATGTTGAGTTTGTTGAATTTGTTGGTGATTTTCAATTTTTATGTTGTTGAATTTATTAATGATTTTCAATGTTGAGGTTGCTGTTGAATTTGTTGGGGTCTTTCAATATTGAGGTTGTTATTGAATTTGTTGGTGTCTTTCAATGATGAGGCTGTTGTTGAATTTCTTGGTGTTTTCAATGTTTTTCTTGAACTTTTTCTCTTCTTTTAAAAGTTGGGGTTGTTGTTGAATTTGTTGGTATTTCTCAATGTTGAGGTTGTTGACTTTGTTGGTGTTTTTCAATGCTCAGGTTGTTGAATTTGTAGGTGTATCTCAATGTTGACGTTGTTGAATTTGTTGTTGTTTTTCAATATTGAGTTTGTTTTTGAATTTGATGGTTTAATCAATGTTATTTTTTTAACTTTTCTGTATTTTTCAATGTCGAGGTTGTTCTTGAACTTGTTGGTCTTATCTATGTTACTTTTTGAAATTATTTGTATTTTTCAATGTTGAGGATGTTGTTGAATTTGGTGGTGTTATCAATGTTTTTTTTGAACTTTTTCTCTTTTAAAAGTTGAGGTTGTTGTTCAATTTGTTGGTATTTTTCATTGTCGTGGTTGTTTAATTTTTTGGTGTTTTTGATTGTTCAGGTTGTTGTTGAAGTTGTTGGTTTTTTTCAATGTTGAGGTTGTTGTTGAATTTGTTGGTGTTATCAATGTTATTTTTTGAACTTTTCTGTATTTTTCAATGTAGAGGTTGTTTTTGAATTTGTTGGTGTTATCAGTGTTCTTTTTTGAACTTTTTTGTACTTTTAAATGTTGAGGTTGATGTTGAATTTGTTGGTGATTTTCAATATTGATGTTATTGAATTTGTTCGTGATTTTCAATGTTGAGGTTGTTGTTGAATTTGTTGGTGTCTTTCAACATTGAGTTTGTAATTGAATTTGTTGGCGTCTTTCAATGTTGAGGTTGTTGTTGAATTTCTTGATGTAATCAATGTTTTTATTGAACTTTTTCTCTTCTTTATAAAGTTGAGGTTGTTGTTGAATTTGTTGGTGATATTCAATGTTGATGTTGTTGAATTTGTTGGTGATTTTCAATGTTGAGGTTGTTGTTGAATTTGTTGGTGTCTTTCAATAGTGAGGTTGTTGTTGAGTTTGCTGATGTTTTTCAGTGTTGAGGTTGTTGTTGAATTGGTTGGTGTTATAAATGTTTTCTTTGAACTTTTTCTCTTCTTTTAAAAGTTGAGGTTGTTGTTGAATTTGTTGCTGATTTTCAATGTTGAGGTCGTTGTTGAATTTGTTGGCGTTATCAATGTTTTTTTTGAACTTTTTCTCTTCTTTCAAAAGTTGAGGTTGTTGTTGAATTTGTTGCTGATTTTCAATGTTGAGGTTGTTGTTGAACTTGTTGGTGTTATCAATGTTATTTTTTGAACTTTTTTCTATTTTTCAATGTTGAGGTTGTTGTTGAATTTGTTGTTGTTATCAATGTTTTTTATGAACTTTTTATCTTCTTTTAAAAGCTGAGGTTGTTGTTGAATTTGTTGGCATTTTTCAATGTTGCGGTTGTTGTTGAATTATTTGGTGTTTTTCATTGTTGAGGTTGTTGAAGTTGTTGGTGTTTTTCAATGTTGAAGTTGTTGTTGAATTTGTTGGTGTTATCAATGTTTTTTGTTGAACTTGTTTGTATTTTTAAAAGTTAAGGTTGTTGTTGAATTTGTTGGTGTTTTGCAATGTTGAGGTTGTTCAATTTGTTGGTGTTTTTCAATGTTGAGCTTGTTGTTCAATTTTTTGTTTTTTTTCAACTTTGAAGTTGTTGTTGAATTTGGTGGTCTTTTTCAGTGCTGAGGTTGCTGTTGAATTTGTAGTTGATTTTGAATATTGAGTTTGTTGTTGAATTTGATGGTTTAATCAATTTTTTTTTTTTAACTTTTCTGAATTATTCAATGTCGAGGTTGTTGTTGAATTTGTTGGTCTTAACAATGTTATTTTTTGAACTTATTTGTATTTTTCAATGTTGAGGATGTTCTTGAATTTGTTGGTGTTATCAATGTTTTTTAGAACTTTTTCTCTTCTTTTAAAAGTTGAGGTTGCTGTTGAATTTGTTGGTATTTTTCAATGTTGCGGTTGTTGAATTTTTTGGTGTTTTTCATTGATGAGGTTGTTGAAGTTGTTGGTGTTCTTTAATGTTGTTGTTGAATTTGATGGTGTTTTTCATTGTTGAGATTGTTGTTGAATTTGTTGGTGTTTTTCAATGTTGTGGTTGTTGTTGAATTTGTGGGTGATTTTCAATATAGAGGTTCTAACTGAATTTTTTCGTTTTTTTCATTGTAGAGGTTGTAGTTGAATTTGTTGGTATTTTTCAATGCTGAGGTTGTTGTTGAATTTGTTGGTGTTTTTCAATATTGAAGTTGTTGAATTTGTTGGTGATTTTCAATGTTGAGGTTGTTGTAGAATTTTTTGGTGTTATCAATGTTTGTTTTCAACTTTTTCTCTTCTTTTAAAAGTTGAGGTTGTTGTTGAATTTGTTGGTGTTTTTAAATTTTGAGATTCTTGTTGAATTTGTTGCTGATCTTCCATGTTGAGGTTGTTGTTGAACTTGTCGTTTATTTCAATATTGAGGTTATTGTTGAATTTGTTGGTTATTTTCAATATTGAGGTTGTTGTTGAATTTGTTGGTGTTATCAATGTAAATTTTTGAACTTATTTGTATTTTTGAAAGTTGAGATTGTTGCTGAATTAGTTGGTGTTTTTCAATGTTGAGGTTGTTGTTGCATTTGTTGGTGTTTTTCATTTTTGACGTTCTGGTTGAATTTGTTGGTGATTTTCAATGTTGAGGCTGTTGAATTTGTTGGTGATTTTCAATGTTGAGGTTACTGTTGAACTTGTTGGTCTCTTTCAATATTGAGGTTGTTGTTGAATTTGTTGGTGTTTTTCAATGTTGAAGTTGTTGTTGAATTTGTTGGTGTTATCAATGTTTTTTTGAACTTTTTCTCTTCTTTTATAAGTTGATTTTGTTGTAGAATTTGTTGGAGTTTTTCAATGTTGAATTTGTAGTTGAATTTGTTGGTGATTTTCAATGTTGAAGTTGTTGTTGAATTTGTTTTTGATTGTCAATATAAACTTTGTTTGCTCAATTTGTTGGTGTTATCAATGTTATTTTTTGATCTTTTTTGTATTTTTCAATGTAGAGGTTGTTGTTGAATTTGTTACTGTTTTTCAATGTTGAGGTTGCTGTTGAATTTGTTGGTGTTAACAACGTTTTTTTTTATTTTTTTCTCTTCTTTTAAAAGTTGAGGGTGTTGTTGAATTAGTTGCTGACTTTCAATGTTGAGGATGTTGTTGAACTTGTTGGTGTTATCAATGTTATTTTTCGAACTTTTTTGTATTTTTCAATGTTGAGGTTGTTGTTGAATTTGTTGTTATTTTTCAATCTTGAGGTTGTTGTTGAATTTGTTGGTATTTTTCATTGTTGATGTTGTTGCTGAATATGTTGCTGTTTATCAATGTTGAGTTTGTTGAATTTGTTGGTGATATTCAATTTTGATGTTGTTGAATTTGATGGTGATATTCAATTTTGATGTTGTTGAATTTGTTGGTGATATTCAATTTTGATGTTGTTGAATTTGTTGGTGAATTTCAATGTTAACTTTGTTGTTGAATTTGTTGGAATCTTTCAAATTTGAGGTTGTTATTGAATTTGTTGGTGTCTTTCAATGTTCAGGCTGTTGTTGAATTTCTTGGTGTTATCAATGTATTTATTGATGTTTTTCTCTTCTTCTAAAGTTGAGGTTGTTGTTGAATTTGTTGGTATTTTGCAATGTTGAGGTTGTTGAATTTGTTGGTGTTTTTCAATGTTGAGGTTGTTGAATTTGTTGGTGTTATTCAATGTTGAGGTTGTTGAATTTGTTGGCGTTTTTCAATGTTGAGGTTGTTGATGAATTTGTTGGTGATTTTCAATGTTGCGGTTGTTGTTGAATTTGTTGGTGTTATCAATGTTATTATTTGAACTTTTTTGTATTTTTCAATATTGAGGTTGTTGTTGAATTTGTTGGCTTTTTTCAATGTTGAGGTTGTTGTTGAATTTCTTGGTGTTATCAATGTTTTTATTGAACGTTTTCTCTTCTTATAAAGTTGAGGTTGATGTTGAATTTTGTTGGTGATTTTCAATTTTGAGCTTGTGCTTGAATTTGTAGGTTTTTTTCAATGTTGAGGTTGTTGTTGAATTTGTTGGTGTTATCAATGTTTTTTGTTGAACTTGTTTGTATTTTTAAAAGGTAAGGTTGTTGTTGAATTTGTTGGTGTTTTGCAATGTTGAGGTTGTTCAATTTGTTGGCGTTCTTCAATGTTGAGCTTGTTGTTGAATTTTTTGGTTTTTTTCAACGTTGAGGTTTTTGTTGAATTTGTTGTTGATTTTCAATATTGAGTTTGTTGTTGAATTTGATGGTTTAATCAAAGTTATTTTTTTAATTTTTCTGTATTTTTCAATGTCGAGGTTGTTCTTGAATTTGTTGGTCTTATCAATGTTATTTTTTGAACTTATTTGTATTTTTCAATGTTGAGGATGTTGTTGAATTTGCAGGTGTTATCAATGTTTTTTTTGAACTTTTTCTCTACTTTTAAAAGTTGAGGTTGTTGTTGAAATTGTTGGTATTTTTCATTGTTGTGGTTGTTGAATTTTTCGGTGTTTTTCATTGTTGAGGTTGTTGTTGAAGTTGTTGGTGTTTTTCAATGTTGAGGTTGTTGTTGAATTTGTTGGTGTTATCAATGTTTTTTTTTGAACTTTTTTGTATTTTTCAATGTAGAGGTTGTTGTTGAATTTGTTGGTGTTATCAATGTCTTCTTTGAACTATTTTGTACTTTTAAATGTTGAGGTTGTTGTTGAATTTGTTGCTGATTTTCAATGTTGAGGATGTTGTTGAATTTGTTGGTGATTTTCAGTATTGAGGTTGTTGTTGAATTTGTTGATTATTTTCGATGTTGAGGTTGTTGTTGAGTTTGTTGTTGATTTTCAAAATTGAGTTTGTTGTTGAATTTGTTGGTGTTATCAATGTTTTTTTTGAACTTTTTGTGGTTTTCAATGTTTAGGTTGTTGTTGAATTTGTTGATGTTATCAATGTTATTTTTTGAACTTTTTTCTATTTCTCAATATTGTGGTTGTTGTTGAATTTGTTGGTGATTTTCAATGTTGAGTTTATTGTTGAATTTGTTGGTGTTATCAATGTTTATTTTCAAATTTTTCTCTTCTTTTCAAAGTTGAGGTAGTTGTTGAATTTGTTGGTGTTTTTCAATGTTGAGATTCTTGTTGAATTTGTTGCTTATTTTCAATGTTGAGGTTGTTGTTGAAATTGTTGGTTTATTTCAATGTTGAGGTTGTTGTTGAATTTGTTGGTGATTTTCAATATTGAGGTTGTTGTTGAATTTGTTGGTTTTTTTCATTGTTTACGTTCTGGTTGAATTTGTTGGTAATTTTCAATGTTGAGGCTGTTGTATTTGTTGGTGATTTTCAATGTTGAGGTTATTGTTGAACTTGTTGGTCTCTATCGATATTGAGGTTGTTGTTGAATTTGATGGTGTTTTTCAATGTTGAGGTTGTTTTTTGAATTTGTTGGTGTTTTTCAATGTTGAGGTTGTTGTTGAATTTGTTGGTGTTATCAATGTTTTTTGTGAACTTTTTCTCTTCTTTTAAAAGTTGAGGTTGTTGTTGGATTTGTTGTTGAATTTGTTGGTGATTTTCAATGTTGAGGTTGTTGTTGAATTTGTTTTTGATTTTCAACATAAAGTTTTTTTGCTGAATTTGTTGGTGTTATCAGTCTTATTTGTTGATCTTTTTTGTATTTTTCAATGTTGAGGTTGTTGTTGAATATGTTTGTTTTTTCAATGTTGACTTTCTTGTTGAATTTGTTGGTGATGTTCAATGTTGATGTTGTTGTTGAATTTGTTTTTGATTTTCAATATAAAGTTTGTTGCTGAATTGCTTGGTGCTTTCAATGTTATTTTTTTGAACTTTTTTATATTTATCAATGTTGAGGTTGTTGTTGAATTTGTTGGTGTTATTAAAGTGATTTTTTGAACTTTTTTGTATTTATCAATGTTGAGGTTGTTGTTGAATTTGTTGGTGTTATCAATGTTTTTTTGAACTTTTTCTCTTCTTTTAAAAGTTGAGGTTATTGTTGAATATGTTGGTATTTTTCAATGTTGCGGTTGTTGAATTATTTGGCGTTTGGCATTGTTGAGATTGTTGAAGTTGTTGGTGTTTCTCAATGTTTAGGTTGTTGTTGAATTTGTTGGTGTTTTTCATTGTTGAGGTTGTTGTTGAATTTGTTGGGGTTTTTCAATGTTGAGGATGTTCAATTTGTTGGTGATTTTCAATATTGTGGTTGTTGTTGAATTTGTTGGTTTTATCAATGTACTTGTTTGAATTTTTTCTCTTATTTTAAAAGTTGATGTTGTTGTTGAATTTGTTGGTGTTTTTCAATGTTGAGCTTGTTGTTGAATTTGTCGGCGATTCTCAAAGTTGAGGTTGTTGTTGAATTTATTGTTGATTTTCAATATTGAAGTTGTTGAATTTGTTGGTGATTTTCAATGTTGAGGTTGTTGTTGAATTTGTTGGTGTCTTTCTATATTGAGGTTGTTGTTGAATTTGTTGGTGTTTTTCAATGTTGAGGTTGTTGTTGAATTTGATGGTATCTTTCAATGTTGAGGTTGTTGTTGAATTTGTTGGTGTTATCAATGTTTTTTTGAACTTTTTCTCTTCTTTTAAAAGTTGAGGTTATTGTTGAATATGTTGGTATTTTTCAATGTTGCGGTTGTTGAATTATTTGGCGTTTGGCATTGTTGAGATTGTTGAAGTTGTTGGTGTTTCTCAATGTTTAGGTTGTTGTTGAATTTGTTGGTGTTTTTCATTGTTGAGGTTGTTGTTGAATTTGTTGGGGTTTTTCAATGTTGAGGATGTTCAATTTGTTGGTGATTTTCAATATTGTGGTTGTTGTTGAATTTGTTGGTTTTATCAATGTACTTGTTTGAATTTTTTCTCTTATTTTAAAAGTTGATGTTGTTGTTGAATTTGTTGGTGTTTTTCAATGTTGAGCTTGTTGTTGAATTTGTCGGCGATTCTCAAAGTTGAGGTTGTTGTTGAATTTATTGTTGATTTTCAATATTGAAGTTGTTGAATTTGTTGGTGATTTTCAATGTTGAGGTTGTTGTTGAATTTGTTGGTGTCTTTCTATATTGAGGTTGTTGTTGAATTTGTTGGTGTTTTTCAATGTTGAGGTTGTTGTTGAATTTGATGGTATCTTTCAATGTTGAGGTTGTTGTTGAATTTGTTGGTGTTATCAATGTTTTTTTTGTAGTGTTTCTCTTCTTTTAAAAGTTGAGGTTGTTGTTGAATTTGTTGGAGTTTTTCAATGTTGAATTTGTTGTTGAATTTGTTGGTAATTTTCAATGTTGAGGCTGTTGTTTGATTTGTTTTTGATTTTCAATATAAAGTTTGTTCGCTGAATTTGTTGGTGTTATCAGTGTTATTTTTTGATCTTTTTTGTATTTTTCAATGTTGAGGTTGTTGTTCAGTTTGTTGGTGTTTTTCAAAGTTGAGGTTGTTGAATGTGTTGGTGTTATCAGTGTTATTTTTTGATCTTTTTTGTATTTTTCAATGTTGAGGTTGTTGTTGAATTTGTTACTGTTTTTCAATGTTGAGGTTGTTGTTTAATTTGGTGTAGTTATCAATGTTTTTTTTGAACTTTTTCTCTTCTTTTACAAGTTGAGGTTGTTGTTGAATTTGTTGTTATTTTTCAATGTTGAGGTTGTTGTTGAATTTGTTGGTGTATTTCATTGTTGATGTTGTTGCTGAATTTGTTGCTGTTTTTCAATGTTGAGTTTGTTGAATTTGTTGGTGATTTTCAATTTTTATGTTGTTGAATTTATTAATGATTTTCAATGTTGAGGTTGCTGTTGAATTTGTTGGGGTCTTTCAATATTGAGGTTGTTATTGAATTTGTTGGTGTCTTTCAATGATGAGGCTGTTGTTGAATTTCTTGGTGTTTTCAATGTTTTTCTTGAACTTTTTCTCTTCTTTTAAAAGTTGGGGTTGTTGTTGAATTTGTTGGTATTTCTCAATGTTGAGGTTGTTGACTTTGTTGGTGTTTTTCAATGCTCAGGTTGTTGAATTTGTAGGTGTATTTCAATGTTGACGTTGTTGAATTTGTTGTTGTTTTTCAATATTGAGTTTGTTTTTGAATTTGATGGTTTAATCAATGTTATTTTTTTAACTTTTCTGTATTTTTCAATGTCGAGGTTGTTCTTGAACTTGTTGGTCTTATCTATGTTATTTTTTGAAATTATTTGTATTTTTCAATGTTGAGGATGTTGTTGAATTTGGTGGTGTTATCAATGTTTTTTTTGAACTTTTTCTCTTTTAAAAGTTGAGGTTGTTGTTCAATTTGTTGGTATTTTTCATTGTCGTGGTTGTTTAATTTTTTGGTGTTTTTGATTGTTCAGGTTGTTGTTGAAGTTGTTGGTTTTTTTCAATGTTGAGGTTGTTGTTGAATTTGTTGGTGTTATCAATGTTATTTTTTGAACTTTTCTGTATTTTTCAATGTAGAGGTTGTTTTTGAATTTGTTGGTGTTATCAGTGTTCTTTTTTGAACTTTTTTGTACTTTTAAATGTTGAGGTTGATGTTGAATTTGTTGGTGATTTTCAATATTGATGTTGTTGAATTTGTTCGTGATTTTCAATGTTGAGGTTGTTGTTGAATTTGTTGGTGTCTTTCAACATTGAGTTTGTAATTGAATTTGTTGGCGTCTTTCAATGTTGAGGTTGTTGTTGAATTTCTTGGTGTAATCAATGTTTTTATTGAACTTTTTCTCTTCTTTATAAAGTTGAGGTTGTTGTTGAATTTGTTGGTGATATTCAATGTTGATGTTGTTGAATTTGTTGGTGATTTTCAATGTTGAGGTTGTTGTTGAATTTGTTGGTGTCTTTCAATAGTGAGGTTGTTGTTGAGTTTGCTGATGTTTTTCAGTGTTGAGGTTGCTGTTGAATTGGTTGGTGTTATAAATGTTTTCTTTGAACTTTTTCTCTTCTTTTAAAAGTTGAGGTTGTTGTTGAATTTGTTGCTGATTTTCAATGTTGAGGTCGTTGTTGAATTTGTTAGCGTTATCAATGTTTTTTTTGAACTTTTTCTCTTCTTTCAAAAGTTGAGGTTGTTGTTGAATTTGTTGCTGATTTTCAATGTTGAGGTTGTTGTTGAACTTGTTGGTGTTTTTCAATGTTGAGGTTGTTGTTGGATTTGTTGGTGTTATCAATGTTTCTTTTGAACTTTTTCTCTTCTTTTAAAAGTTGAGGTTGATGTTGAATTTGTTGGTGTTTTTCAATGTTGAACCTGTTGAATTTGTAGGTGTTTTTCAATGTTAAGGTTGTTGTAGAATTTTTTGGTGCTTTTCAATGTTGAGTTTGTTTTTGTATTTGATGTTGATTTTCAATATTGTGTTTGTTGAAGAATTTGTTGGTGTTATCAAAGTAATTTTTTGAAATTCATTGTAGTTTTCAATGTTGAGCTTGTTGTTGAATTTGTTGGTATTTTTCAATGTTACGGATTTTGTTGAATTTTTTGGTGTTTTTCATTTTTCAGGTTGTTGTTGTTTTTCAATGTTGAGGTTGTTGTTGAATTTGTTGGTGATTTTCAATATTGAGGTTCTTGTTGAATTTGATGGCGTTTTTCAATGTTGAGGTTGTTGTTGGTTTTTTTGGTGTCTTTCAATATTGAGGTTGTTGTTGAATTTGTTGGTGTTTTTCAATGTTGAGGTTGTGGTTTAATATCCTGGTATTATCAATGTATTTTTTGGAACTTTTTCTCTTCTTTTAGAAGTTGAAGTTGTTGTTGATTTTCAATTTTGACTAAGTTGTTGAATTTAATGGTCTTATCAATGTTATTTTTTGAGCTTTTTTGTATTTTTCATTGTGAAGGTTGTTGTTGAATTTGTTGTTGATTTTCAATATTGAAGTTGTTGAATTTGTTGGTGTTTTTCAATGTTAAATTGTTGTTGAAATTGTAAGCTTTGTCAATGCTGGGGTTGTTGTTGAATTTGTTGCTGTTTTTCAATGATGAGGTTTATGTTGAATTTGTTGGTGTTTTTCAATATTGAACTTGTTGTTAAATTCGTTGGCCTTTTTCAATGTTCAGTTTGTTGTTGAATTTGTTGCTGATTTTCAATGTTGAGGTCGTTGTTGAATTTGTTGGTGTCTTTCAATATTGAGGTTGTTGTTGAATGTGTTGGTGTTTTTCAATGTTGAGCTTGTTGTTGAATTTGTCGGCGATTCTCAAAGTTGAGGTTGTTGTTGAATTTGTTGTTGATTTTCAATATTGAAGTTGTTGAATTTGTTGGTGAATTTCACTGTTGAGGTTGTTGTTGAATTTGTTGGTGTCTTTCTATACTGAGGTTGTTGTTGAATTTGTTGGTGTTTTTCAATGTTGAGGTTGTTGTTGAATTTGATGGTATCTTTCAATGTTGAGGTTGTTGTTGAATTTGTTGGTGTTATCAATGTTTTTTTGAACTTTTTCTCTTCTTTTAAAAGTTGAGGTTATTGTTGAATATGTTGGTATTTTTCAATGTTGCGGTTGTTGAATTATTTGGCGTTTGGCATTGTTGAGATTGTTGAAGTTGTTGGTGTTTCTCAATGTTTAGGTTGTTGTTGAATTTGTTGGTGTTTTTCATTGTTGAGGTTGTTGTTGAATTTGTTGGGGTTTTTCAATGTTGAGGATGTTCAATTTGTTGGTGATTTTCAATATTGTGGTTGTTGTTGAATTTGTTGGTTTTATCAATGTACTTGTTTGAATTTTTTCTCTTATTTTAAAAGTTGATGTTGTTGTTGAATTTGTTGGTGTTTTTCAATGTTGAGCTTGTTGTTGAATTTGTCGGCGATTCTCAAAGTTGAGGTTGTTGTTGAATTTATTGTTGATTTTCAATATTGAAGTTGTTGAATTTGTTGGTGATTTTCAATGTTGAGGTTGTTGTTGAATTTGTTGGTTTTATCAATGTACTTTTTTGAATTTTTTCTCTTATTTTAAAAGTTGATGTTGTTGTTGAATTTGTTGGTGTTTTTCAATGTTGAGCTTGTTGTTGAATTTGTCGGCGATTCTCAAAGTTGAGGTTGTTGTTGAATTTATTGTTGATTTTCAATATTGAAGTTGTTGAATTTGTTGGTGATTTTCAATGTTGAGGTTGTTGTTGAATTTGTTGGTGTCTTTCTATATTGAGGTTGTTGTTGAATTTGTTGGTGTTTTTCAATGTTGAGGTTGTTGTTGAATTTGATGGTATCTTTCAATGTTGAGGTTGTTGTTGAATTTGTTGGTGTTATCAATGTTTTTTTTGTAGTGTTTCTCTTCTTTTAAAAGTTGAGGTTGTTGTTGAATGTGTTGGTGTTTTTCAATGTTGAGCTTGTTGTTGAATTTGTCGGCGATTCTCAAAGTTGAGGTTGTTGTTGAATTTGTTGTTGATTTTCAATATTGAAGTTGTTGAATTTGTTGGTGAATTTCAATGTTGAGGTTGTTGTTGAATTTGTTGGTGTCTTTCTATACTGAGGTTGTTGTTGAATTTGTTGGTGTTTTTCAATGTTGAGGTTGTTGTTGAATTTGATGGTATCTTTCAATGTTGAGGTTGTTGTTGAATTTGTTGGTGTTATCAATGTTTTTTTGAACTTTTTCTCTTCTTTTAAAAGTTGAGGTTATTGTTGAATATGTTGGTATTTTTCAATGTTGCGGTTGTTGAATTATTTGGCGTTTGGCATTGTTGAGATTGTTGAAGTTGTTGGTGTTTCTCAATGTTTAGGTTGTTGTTGAATTTGTTGGTGTTTTTCATTGTTGAGGTTGTTGTTGAATTTGTTGGGGTTTTTCAATGTTGAGGATGTTCAATTTGTTGGTGATTTTCAATATTGTGGTTGTTGTTGAATTTGTTGGTTTTATCAATGTACTTGTTTGAATTTTTTCTCTTATTTTAAAAGTTGATGTTGTTGTTGAATTTGTTGGTGTTTTTCAATGTTGAGCTTGTTGTTGAATTTGTCGGCGATTCTCAAAGTTGAGGTTGTTGTTGAATTTATTGTTGATTTTCAATATTGAAGTTGTTGAATTTGTTGGTGATTTTCAATGTTGAGGTTGTTGTTGAATTTGTTGGTGTCTTTCTATATTGAGGTTGTTGTTGAATTTGTTGGTGTTTTTCAATGTTGAGGTTGTTGTTGAATTTGATGGTATCTTTCAATGTTGAGGTTGTTGTTGAATTTGTTGGTGTTATCAATGTTTTTTTTGTAGTGTTTCTCTTCTTTTAAAAGTTGAGGTTGTTGTTGAATTTGTTGGAGTTTTTCAATGTTGAATTTGTTGTTGAATTTGTTGGTAATTTTCAATGTTGAGGCTGTTGTTTGATTTGTTTTTGATTTTCAATATAAAGTTTGTTCGCTGAATTTGTTGGTGTTATCAGTGTTATTTTTTGATCTTTTTTGTATTTTTCAATGTTGAGGTTGTTGTTCAGTTTGTTGGTGTTTTTCAAAGTTGAGGTTGTTGAATGTGTTGGTGTTATCAGTGTTATTTTTTGATCTTTTTTGTATTTTTCAATGTTGAGGTTGTTGTTGAATTTGTTACTGTTTTTCAATGTTGAGGTTGTTGTTTAATTTGGTGTAGTTATCAATGTTTTTTTTGAACTTTTTCTCTTCTTTTACAAGTTGAGGTTGTTGTTGAATTTGTTGTTATTTTTCAATGTTGAGGTTGTTGTTGAATTTGTTGGTGTATTTCATTGTTGATGTTGTTGCTGAATTTGTTGCTGTTTTTCAATGTTGAGTTTGTTGAATTTGTTGGTGATTTTCAATTTTTATGTTGTTGAATTTATTAATGATTTTCAATGTTGAGGTTGCTGTTGAATTTGTTGGGGTCTTTCAATATTGAGGTTGTTATTGAATTTGTTGGTGTCTTTCAATGATGAGGCTGTTGTTGAATTTCTTGGTGTTTTCAATGTTTTTCTTGAACTTTTTCTCTTCTTTTAAAAGTTGGGGTTGTTGTTGAATTTGTTGGTATTTCTCAATGTTGAGGTTGTTGACTTTGTTGGTGTTTTTCAATGCTCAGGTTGTTGAATTTGTAGGTGTATCTCAATGTTGACGTTGTTGAATTTGTTGTTGTTTTTCAATATTGAGTTTGTTTTTGAATTTGATGGTTTAATCAATGTTATTTTTTTAACTTTTCTGTATTTTTCAATGTCGAGGTTGTTCTTGAACTTGTTGGTCTTATCTATGTTACTTTTTGAAATTATTTGTATTTTTCAATGTTGAGGATGTTGTTGAATTTGGTGGTGTTATCAATGTTTTTTTTGAACTTTTTCTCTTTTAAAAGTTGAGGTTGTTGTTCAATTTGTTGGTATTTTTCATTGTCGTGGTTGTTTAATTTTTTGGTGTTTTTGATTGTTCAGGTTGTTGTTGAAGTTGTTGGTTTTTTTCAATGTTGAGGTTGTTGTTGAATTTGTTGGTGTTATCAATGTTATTTTTTGAACTTTTCTGTATTTTTCAATGTAGAGGTTGTTTTTGAATTTGTTGGTGTTATCAGTGTTCTTTTTTGAACTTTTTTGTACTTTTAAATGTTGAGGTTGATGTTGAATTTGTTGGTGATTTTCAATATTGATGTTATTGAATTTGTTCGTGATTTTCAATGTTGAGGTTGTTGTTGAATTTGTTGGTGTCTTTCAACATTGAGTTTGTAATTGAATTTGTTGGCGTCTTTCAATGTTGAGGTTGTTGTTGAATTTCTTGATGTAATCAATGTTTTTATTGAACTTTTTCTCTTCTTTATAAAGTTGAGGTTGTTGTTGAATTTGTTGGTGATATTCAATGTTGATGTTGTTGAATTTGTTGGTGATTTTCAATGTTGAGGTTGTTGTTGAATTTGTTGGTGTCTTTCAATAGTGAGGTTGTTGTTGAGTTTGCTGATGTTTTTCAGTGTTGAGGTTGTTGTTGAATTGGTTGGTGTTATAAATGTTTTCTTTGAACTTTTTCTCTTCTTTTAAAAGTTGAGGTTGTTGTTGAATTTGTTGCTGATTTTCAATGTTGAGGTCGTTGTTGAATTTGTTGGCGTTATCAATGTTTTTTTTGAACTTTTTCTCTTCTTTCAAAAGTTGAGGTTGTTGTTGAATTTGTTGCTGATTTTCAATGTTGAGGTTGTTGTTGAACTTGTTGGTGTTATCAATGTTATTTTTTGAACTTTTTTCTATTTTTCAATGTTGAGGTTGTTGTTGAATTTGTTGGTGTTATCAATGTTATTTTTTGAACTTTTCTGTATTTTTCAATGTAGAGGTTGTTTTTGAATTTGTTGGTGTTATCAGTGTTCTTTTTTGAACTTTTTTGTACTTTTAAATGTTGAGGTTGATGTTGAATTTGTTGGTGATTTTCAATATTGATGTTATTGAATTTGTTCGTGATTTTCAATGTTGAGGTTGTTGTTGAATTTGTTGGTGTCTTTCAACATTGAGTTTGTAATTGAATTTGTTGGCGTCTTTCAATGTTGAGGTTGTTGTTGAATTTCTTGATGTAATCAATGTTTTTATTGAACTTTTTCTCTTCTTTATAAAGTTGAGGTTGTTGTTGAATTTGTTGGTGATATTCAATGTTGATGTTGTTGAATTTGTTGGTAATTTTCAATGTTGAGGTTGTTGTTGAATTTGTTGGTGTCTTTCAATAGTGAGGTTGTTGTTGAGTTTGCTGATGTTTTTCAGTGTTGAGGTTGTTGTTGAATTGGTTGGTGTTATAAATGTTTTCTTTGAACTTTTTCTCTTCTTTTAAAAGTTGAGGTCGTTGTTGAATTTGTTGCTGATTTTCAATGTTGAGGTCGTTGTTGAATTTGTTGGCGTTATCAATGTTTTTTTTGAACTTTTTCTCTTCTTTCAAAAGTTGAGGTTGTTGTTGAATTTGTTGCTGATTTTCAATGTTGAGGTTGTTGTTGAACTTGTTGGTGTTTTTCAATGTTGAGGTTGTTGTTGGATTTGTTGGTGTTATCAATGTTTCTTTTGAACTTTTTCTCTTCTTTTAAAAGTTGAGGTTGATGTTGAATTTGTTGGTGTTTTTCAATGTTGAACCTGTTGAATTTGTAGGTGTTTTTCAATGTTAAGGTTGTTGTAGAATTTTTTGGTGCTTTTCAATGTTGAGTTTGTTTTTGTATTTGTTGTTGATTTTCAATATTGTGTTTGTTGAAGAATTTGTTGGTGTTATCAAAGTAATTTTTTGAAATTCATTGTAGTTTTCAATGTTGAGCTTGTTTTTCAATTTGTTGGTATTTTTCAATGTTACGGATTTTGTTGAATTTTTTGGTGTTTTTCATTTTTCAGGTTGTTGTTGTTTTTCAATGTTGAGGTTGTTGTTGAATTTGTTGGTGATTTTCAATATTGAGGTTCTTGTTGAATTTGTTGGTGTTTTTCAATGTTGAGGTTGTGGTTTAATATCCTGGTATTATCAATGTATTTTTTGGAACTTTTTCTCTTCTTTTAGAAGTTGAAGTTGTTGTTGATTTTCAATGTTGACTATGTTGTTGAATTTAATGGTCTTATCAATGTTATTTTTTGAGCTTTTTTGTATTTTTCATTGTGAAGGTTGTTGTTGAATTTGTTGTTGATTTTCAATATTGAAGTTGTTGAATTTGTTGGTGTTTTTCAATGTTAAATTGTTGTTGAAATTGTAAGCTTTGTCAATGTTGGGGTTGTTGTTGAATTTGTTGCTGTTTTTCAATGATGAGGTTTATGTTGAATTTGTTGGTGTTTTTCAATATTGAACTTGTTGTTAAATTCGTTGGCCTTTTTCAATGTTCAGTTTGTTGTTGAATTTGTTGCTGATTTTCAATGTTGAGGTCGTTGTTGAATTTGTTGGTGTCTTTCAATATTGAGGTTGTTGTTGAATGTGTTGGTGTTTTACAATGTTGAGCTTGTTGTTGAATTTGTTGATGATTTTCAATATTGATGTTGTTGTTGACTTTGTTGGTTTTATCAATGTTATTTTGTGAACGTTTTTTTTAAATGTTGAGGTTGTTGTTGAATTTGTTGGTATTTTTCAATGTTGCGGTTGTTGTTGAATTTGTTGGTTATTTTCGATGTTGAGGTTGTTATTGAATTTGTTGGTGATTTTCAATGTTGAGGTTGTTGTTGAATTTGTTGGTGTACTTCATTTTTGCGGTTGTTGTTGAATTTGTTGGTGATTTTCAATGTTGAGGTTGTTATTGAATTTGTTGGTGATTTTCAATGTTGAGGTTGTTGTCGAATTTGTTGATGTCTTTCAATGTTGAAGTTGCTGTTGAATTTGTTGGTGTTATAAATGATATTTTTTGAACTTTTTTGTATTTTTCAATGTTGAGGTTGTTGTTGAATTTGTTGGTGTCTTTCAATATTGAGGTTGTTGTTGAATTTGTTGGTGTATTTCAATATTGAAATTGTTGTTGAATTTGTTGGCGTTTTTCAATATTGAGTTTGTTGTTGAATTTGTTGGTGTTATCAATGTTTTTTTTCACCTTTTTCTCTTCTTTTGAAAGTTGAGGTTGTTGTTGAATTTGTTTTCGTTCTTCAATGTTGGGGTTGTTGTTGAATTTGTTTGTGTCTTTCGATATTGAAGTTGTTGTTGAATTTTTTGGTCTTTTTCAATGTTGAGGTTGTTGTTGAATTTGTTGGTGTTATTAATGTTTTTTTTGAACTTTTTCGCTTCATTTAAAAGTCGAGGTTGTTGTTGAATTTGTTGGTGTTTTTCATTGTTGAGGCTTTTGTTGAAATTGCAGGTTTTATTTAATGTTGAGGTTGTTGTTGGATTTGTTGGTGCTTTTCAATGTTGAGGTTGTTGTTGTATTTCTTCTTGATTTTCTATATTGAGTTTGTTGTTGAATTTGTTGGTGTTATCAATGTTATATTTTGAAATTTTTTGTAGTTTTCAATGTTGAGCTTGATGAATATGTTGCTGATTTTCAATGTTGATGTCGTTGTTGAACTTGTTGGTGTCTTTCAATCCTGAGGTTGTTGTTGAATTTGTTGGTGTTTTTCAAGGTTGAGGTTGTTGTTGAATTTGTTGGTGATTTTCATTGTTGAGGTTGTTGTTGTATTTGTTGGTGATTTTCAATGTTGAGGTTATTGAATTTCATGGTGTTTTTCAATGTTGAGGCTGTTGAATTTGTTGGTGTTTATCAATGTTGAAGTTGTTGTTGAATTTGTTGGTGATTTTCAACATTGAATTTGTTTTTGAATTTGTTGGTGTTATCGATGTTATTTTTTGAACTTTTATGTATTTTTCAATGTTGAGGTTGTTGGTGAATTTGTTGTAGTTTTTCACTGTTGATGTTGTTGTTGAATTTGTTGGTGTTTTTTATTGTTGTGGTTGTGGTTCAATTTGTTGCTGATTTTCAATATTGAGGTTGTTGAATTAGTTGGTGCTTATCAATGTTGAGATTGTTGCTGAACTTGTTGGTGTCTTTCAATATTGAGGTAGTTGTTGAATTTGTTGGTGTATTTCAATATTGAAATTGTTGTTGAATTTGATGGCGTTTTTCAATATTGAGTTTGTTGTTGAATTTGTTGGTGTTTTACAATGTTGAGCTTGTTGTTGAATTTGTTGATGATTTTCAATATTGATGTTGTTGTTGACTTTGTTGGTTTTATCAATGTTATTTTGTGAACTTTTTTTTTCAATGTTGAGGTTGTTGTTGAATTTGTTGGTATTTTTCAATGTTGCGGTTGTTGTTGAATTTGTTGGTTATTTTCGATGTTGAGGTTGTTATTGAATTTGTTGGTGATTTTCAATGTTGAGGTTGTTGTTGAATTTGTTGGTGTACTTCATTTTTGCGGTTGTTGTTGAATTTGTTGGTGATTTTCAATGTTGAGGTTGTTATTGAATTTGTTGGTGATTTTCAATGTTGAGGTTGTTGTCGAATTTGTTGATGTCTTTCAATGTTGAAGTTGCTGTTGAATTTGTTGGTGTTATAAATGATATTTTTTGAACTTTTTTGTATTTTTCAATGTTGAGGTTGTTGTTGAATTTGTTGGTGTCTTTCAATATTGAGGTTGTTGTTGAATTTGTTGGTGTATTTCAATATTGAAATTGTTGTTGAATTTGTTGGCGTTTTTCAATATTGAGTTTGTTGTTGAATTTGTTGGTGTTATCAATGTTTTTTTTCACCTTTTTCTCTTCTTTTGAAAGTTGAGGTTGTTGTTGAATTTGTTTTCGTTCTTCAATGTTGGGGTTGTTGTTGAATTTGTTTGTGTCTTTCGATATTGAAGTTGTTGTTGAATTTGTTGGTGTTTTTCAATGTTGAAATTGCTATTGAATTTGTTGGTGTTATAAATGATATTTTTTGAACTTTTTTGTGTTTTTCAATGTTGAGGTTGTTGTTGAATTTGTTGTTATTTTTCAATGTTGAGGTTGTTGTTGAATTTGTCGGTGTTTATCATTGATGAGGTTGTTTTTGAATTTGTTGCTGTTTTTCTATGCTGAGGCTGTGGCTGAATTTGTTGGCATTTATCAATGTTGAGGTTGTTGTTGAATTTGTTGGTGTTTTTGATTGTTGTGGTTGTTGTTGAATTTTTTGCAATTTTCAATGTTGAGGTTGTTGTTGAATTTGTTGGTGTTATCAATGTTATTTTTTGAACTTTTTTGTAATTTTGAAAGTTGAGATTCTTGTTGAATATGTTGGGTTTTTTCAATGTTGAGTTTGTTGTTGAAGTTGTTGGTGTTTCTCAATGTTCAGGTTGTTGTTGAATTTGTTGGTGTTTTTCAATGTTGAGGATGATGTTGAATTTGTTGGTGATTTTCAATATTGGGGTGGTTGTTGAAATTGTTGGTTTTATCAAAGTTCTTTTTGAACTTTTGTGTACTTTTAAATGTTGAGGTTGATGGTGAATTTGTTGTAGTTTTTCAATGTTGATGTTGTTGTTGAATTCGTTAGTGTTTTTTATTGTTGTGGTTGTGGTTGAATTTGTTGGTGATTTTCAATATTGAGGTTGTTGAATTAGTTGGTGATTATCAATGTTGAGATTGTTGTTGAACTTGCTGGTGTCTTTCAATATTGAGGTTGTTGTTGAATTTGTTGGTGTATTTCAATATTGAAATTGTTGTTGAATTTGTTGGCGTTTTTCAATATTGAGTTTGTTGTTGAATTTGTTGGTGTTATCAATGTTTTTTTTCACCTTTTTCTCTTCTTTTGAAAGTTCAGGTTGTTGTTGAATTTGTTTTCGTTTTTCAATGTTGGGGTTGTTGTTGAATTTGTTTGTGTCTTTCGATTTTGAAGTTGTTGTTGAATTTTTTGGTCTTTTTCAATGTTGAGGTTGTTGTTGAATTTGTTGGTGTTATTAATGTTTTTTTTGAACTTTTTCTCTTCATTTAAAAGTCGAGGTTGTTGTTGAATTTGTTGGTGTTTTTCATTGTTGAGGCTTTTGTTGAATTTGCAGGTTTTTTTTAATGTTGAGGTTGTTGTTGGATTTGTTGGTGCTTTTCAATGTTGAGGTTGTTGTTGTATTTCTTCTTGATTTTCTATATTGAGTTTGTTGTTGAATTTGTTGGTGTTATCAATGTTATATTTTGAAATTTTTTGTAGTTTTCAATGTTGAGCTTGATGAATATGTTGCTGTTTTTCAATGTTGATGTCGTTGTTGAACTTGTTGGTGTCTTTCAATCCTGAGGTTGTTGTTGAATTTGTTGGTGTTTTTCAAGGTTGAGGTTGTTGTTGAATTTGTTGGTGATTTTCATTGTTGAGGTTGTTGTTGAATTTGTTGGTGATTTTCAATGTTGAGGTTGTTGAATTTCTTGGTGTTTTTCAATGTTGAGGCTGTTGAATTTGTTGGTGTTTATCAATGTTGAGGTTGTTGTTGAATTCGTTGGTGATTTTCAACATTGAATTTGTTTTTGAATTTGTTGGTGTTATCGATGTTATTTTTTGAACTTTTATGTATTTTTCAATGTTGAGGTTGTTGGTGAATTTGTTGAAGTTTTTCACTGTTGATGTTGTTGTTGAATTTGTTGGTGTTTTTTATTGTTGTGGTTGTGGTTCAATTTGTTGCTGATTTTCAATATTGAGGTTGTTGAATTAGTTGGTGATTATCAATGTTGAGATTGTTGCTGAACTTGTTGGTGTCTTTCAATATTGAGGTTGTTGTTGAATTTGTTGGTGTATTTCAATATTGAAATTGTTGTTGAATTTGTTGGCGTTTTTCAATATTGAGTTTGTTGTTGAATTTGTTGGTGTTATCAATGTATTTTTTTCTCCTTTTTCTCTTCTTTTGAAAGTTGAGGTTGTTGTTGAATTTGTTTTCGTTCTTCAATGTTGGGGTTGTTGTTGAATTTGTTTGTGTCTTTCGATATTGAAGTTGTTGTTGAATTTTTTGGTCTTTTTCAATGTTGAGGTTGTTGTTGAATTTGTTGGTGTTATTAATGTTTTATTTGAACTTTTTCTCTTCTTTTAAAAGTCGAGGTTGTTGTTGAATTTGTTGGTGTTTTTCATTGTTGAGACTTTTGTTGAATTTGCAGGTTTTATTTAATGTTGAGGTTGTTGTTGGATTTGTTGTTGCTTTTCAATGTTGTGGTTGTTGTTGTATTTCTTTTTGATTTTCTATATTGAGTTTGTTGTTGAATTTGTTGGTGTTATCAATGTTATATTTTGAAATTTTTTGTAGTTTTCAATGTTGAGCTTGATGAATATGTTGCTGATTTTCAATGTTGATGTCGTTGTTGAACTTGTTGGTGTCTTTCAATCTTGAGGTTGTTGTTGAATTTGTTGGTGTTTTTCAAGGTTGAGGTTGTTGTTGAATTTGTTGGTGATTTTCATTGTTGAGGTTGTTGTTGAATTTGTTGGTGATTTTCAATGTTGAGGTTGTTGAATTTCTTGGTGTTTTTCAATGTTGAGGTTGTTAAATTTGTTGGTGTTTATCAATGTTGACGTTGTTGTTGAATTTGTTGGTGATTTTCAACATTGAATTTGTTTTTGAATTTGTTGGTGTTATCGATGTTATTTTTTGAACTTTTATGTATTTTTCAATGTTGAGGTTGTTGTTGAATTTATTGGTGTTATCAACGTTAATTTTTGATTTTTTTTTTACTTTCTCAATATTGAGGTTGTTGTTGAATTTGTTGGTGTTTATCAATGTTTAGGTTGTTGTTGAATTTGTTGATGATTTTCAATATTGATGTTGTTGACTTTGTTGGTGATTTTTAATGTTGACGTTGTTGAACTTGTTGGTCTCTTTCAATATTGAAGTTGTTGTTGAATTTGTTGGCGTTTTTAAATTTTGAGCTTCTGGTTGAATTTTTAGGTTTTTTTCAATGTTGAGGTTGTTGTTGAATTTGTTGGTGTTTTTCAATGTTGAGGTTGTTGTTGAATTTGATGTTGATTTTCAAAATTAAGTTTGTTGTTGAATGTGTTGGTGTTATCAATGTTCTTTTTTGAACTTTTTTGTACTTTCAAATGTTGAGGTTGTTGATGAATTAGTTTGATTTTTTTCAATGTTCAGGTTGTTGTTCAATTTGTTGGTGATTTTCAATATTGAAGATGTTGAATTTGTTGGTGATTTTCAATGTTGAGGTTGTTGTTGAATTTGTTGGTCTCTTTCAATATTGAGGTTGTTGTTAAAATTGTTGTTGATTTTCAATATTGAAGTTGTTGAATTTGTTGGTGTTTTTCCATGTTCAGGTTGTTGTTGCATTTGTTCCTGTTATCAAATGTTTTTTTTAACTGTTTCTCTTTTTTTAAAAGTGGAGGTTTTCTGTTCAATTTTTTGGTGTTTTTCAATGTTGATTTTGTTGGTGAATTTGTTGATGATTTTCAATATTGAGGTTGTTGTTGATTTTGTTGGTGTTTTTCAATGTTGAGGACGTTGTTGAATTTGTTGGTGATTTTCAATATTGCGGTTGTTGTTGAATTTGTTGGTTTTATCAAAGTTCTTTTTGAACTTTTGTGTACTTTTAAATGTTGAGGTTGTTAGTGAATTTGTTGGAGTTTTTCAATGTTGAGTTTGTTGTTCAATTTGTTGGTGATTTTCAATATTGAGGTTGTTGTTGAATTTGTTGGCGTTTTTCAATGTTGAGATTCTTGCAGAATTTGTTGCTGATTTTAAATGTTGAGGTTGTTGTTGAACTTGTTGGTGTCTTTCAATATTGAGGTTGTTGTTGAATTAGTTTCTGTTTATCAATGTTGAGGTTTTTGTTGAATTTGTTGGTGATTTTCAATATTGAGGTTGTTGTTGAATTTCTTCGAGTTATCAATGTTATTTTTTGAACTTTGCTGTATTTTGGAAATTTGAGATTGTTGTTGAATTTGTTGGTGTTTTTCAATGTTGAGGTTTTTGTTTGAATTTGTTGGTGTTTTTCATTGCTGAGGTTGTTGTTGAATTTGCTGGTGATTTTCAATATTGAGGTTGTTGAATTTATTGGTGATTATTCAATGCTGAGATTGTTGTTGAATTTGTTGGTGTTTTTCAATATTGAGGATGTTGTTGAATTTGTTGGTGTATTTCAATATTGAAATTGTTGTTGAATTTGTTGGCGTTTTCCAATATTGAGTTTGTTGTTCAATTTGTTGGTGTTATCAATGCTTTTTTTCAACTTTTTCTCTTCTTTTGTAAGTTGAAGTTGTTGTTGAATTTGTTTTCGTTTTTCAATGTTGAGGTTGATGTTGAATTTGTTGGTGATTTTCAATATTGGTGTTGTTGAATTTGTTGGTGATTTTTAATGTTGAAGTTGTTGTTGAATTTGTTTGTGTCTTTCAATATTGAAGTTGTTGTTGAATTTGTTGGTCTTTTTCAATGTTGAGGTTGTTGTTGAATTTGTTGTTGTTATCAAAGTTTTTTTTGAACTTTTTCTCTTCTTTGAAAAGTCGAGGTTGTTGTTGAATTTGTTGGTGTTTTTCATTGTTGAGTCTTTTGTTGAATTTGTAGGTTTTTTTCATTGTTGAGGTTGTTGTTGAATTTGTTGGTGCCTTTCAATGTTGAGGTTGTTGTTGAAATTGTTGGTGTTATCAATGTTATATTTTGAAAGTATTTGTAGTTATCAAGGATGAGCTTGTTGAATATGTTGCTGATTTTCAATGTTGAGGTCGATGTTGAACTGGTTGGTGTCTTTCAATATTGAGGTTGTTGTTGAATTTGTTGGTGTTTTTCAATGTTGAGGTTGTTGAATTTGTTGGTGTTTTTCAATGTTGAGGTTGTTGAATTTGTTGGTGTTATTCAATGTTGAGCTTGTTGTTGAATTTGTTGGTGTTATCAATGTTATTTTTTGAAATTTTTTGTACTTTTCAATTTTGAGGTTGTAGTTGAATTTGTTGGTGTTATCAATGTTATGTTTTGAACTTTTTTGTATTTTTCAATATTGAGGTTGTTGTTGAATTTGTTGGTATTATTCAATGTTGAGGTTGTTGTTGAATTTGTTGGTATTTTTCATTGTTGAGGTTGTTGTTGAATTTGTTGGTGTTTTCCATTGTTGAAGTTTTTGTTGAATTTGGTGGTGTTTTTCATTGCTGAGGTTGTTGTTGAATTTGTTGGTGATTTTCAATGTTGAGGTTGTTGAATTTGTTGGTGATTTTCAATGTTGACGTTGTTATTGAATTTGTTGGTGATTTTTAATCTTGAAGTTGTTGTTGAATTTGTTGGTTTTATCAATGTTATTTTTGAACATTTTTGTATTTTTCAATGTTGAGGTTGTTGTTGAATTTATTGGTGTTATCAACGTTAATTTTGGAACCTTGTTTTTATTTTTCAATTTTGAGGTTGTTGTTGAATTTGTTGGCATTGATCAATGTTGAGGTTGTTGTTGAATTTGTTCGTGATTTTCAACGTTGAGGTTGCTGTTGAATTTGTTGTTGTCTTTCAATATTGAGGTTGTTGTTGAATTTATGCCAGTTATCAATGTTTTTTTAGAACTTTTTCTGTTCTTTTGATAGTTGAGGTTGTTGTTGAATTTGTTGGTGATTTTCAATGCTGAGCTTATTGTTGCATTTGTAGATTTTTTCCATTGTTGAGGTGGTTGTTGAATTTCTTGGTGTTTTTCAATGTTGAGGTTGATGTTGAATTTGTTGGTGTTTTTCAATGTTGAGGTTGTTGTTGTATATGTTGTTGTTTTTCATTGTTGACTTTGTTGTTGAATTTGATGGTGATTTGCAATGTTGAGTTTTTTGAATTTGTTGGTGTTTTTCATTATGGAGGTTGTTGTTGAATTTGTTGCTGTTTTTCAATGTTGAGGTTGTTGTTGAATTTCTTCGTGTTTTTCATTGTTGATGTTTTTGTTGAATTTGTTGGTGTTTTTCATTGTTGAGTCTTTTGTTGAATTTGTAGGTTTTTTTCATTGTTGAGGTTGTTGTTGAATTTGTTGGTGCCTTTCAATGTTGAGGTTGTTGTTGAAATTGTTGGTGTTATCAATGTTATATTTTGAAAGTATTTGTAGTTATCAAGGATGAGCTTGTTGAATATGTTGCTGATTTTCAATGTTGAGGTCGATGTTGAACTGGTTGGTGTCTTTCAATATTGAGGTTGTTGTTGAATTTGTTGGTGTTTTTCAATGTTGAGGTTGTTGAATTTGTTGGTGTTTTTCAATGTTGAGGTTGTTGAATTTGTTGGTGTTATTCAATGTTGAGCTTGTTGTTGAATTTGTTTTCGTTCTTCAATGTAGGGGTTGTTGTCGAATTTGTTGGTGTCTTTCAATATTGAGGTTGTTGTTGAATTTGTTGGTGTTTTTCAATGTTGAAATTGCTATTGAATTTGTTGGTGTTATAAATGATATTTTTTGAACTTTTTTGTGTTTTTCAATGTTGAGGTTGTTGTTGAATTTGTTGTTATTTTTCAATGTTGAGGTTGTTGTTGAATTTGTCGGTGTTTATCATTGATGAGGTTGTTTTTGAATTTGTTGCTGTTTTTCTATGCTGAGGCTGTGGCTGAATTTGTTGGCATTTATCAATGTTGAGGTTGTTGTTGAATTTGTTGGTGTTTTTGATTGTTGTGGTTGTTGTTGAATTTTTTGCAATTTTCAATGTTGAGGTTGTTGTTGAATTTGTTGGTGTTATCAATGTTATTTTTTGAACTTTTTTGTAATTTTGAAAGTTGAGATTCTTGTTGAATATGTTGGGTTTTTTCAATGTTGAGTTTGTTGTTGAAGTTGTTGGTGTTTCTCAATGTTCAGGTTGTTGTTGAATTTGTTGGTGTTTTTCAATGTTGAGGATGATGTTGAATTTGTTGGTGATTTTCAATATTGGGGTGGTTGTTGAAATTGTTGGTTTTATCAAAGTTCTTTTTGAACTTTTGTGTACTTTTAAATGTTGAGGTTGATGGTGAATTTGTTGTAGTTTTTCAATGTTGATGTTGTTGTTGAATTCGTTAGTGTTTTTTATTGTTGTGGTTGTGGTTGAATTTGTTGGTGATTTTCAATATTGAGGTTGTTGAATTAGTTGGTGATTATCAATGTTGAGATTGTTGTTGAACTTGCTGGTGTCTTTCAATATTGAGGTTGTTGTTGAATTTGTTGGTGTATTTCAATATTGAAATTGTTGTTGAATTTGTTGGCGTTTTTCAATATTGAGTTTGTTGTTGAATTTGTTGGTGTTATCAATGTTTTTTTTCACCTTTTTCTCTTCTTTTGAAAGTTCAGGTTGTTGTTGAATTTGTTTTCGTTTTTCAATGTTGGGGTTGTTGTTGAATTTGTTTGTGTCTTTCGATTTTGAAGTTGTTGTTGAATTTTTTGGTCTTTTTCAATGTTGAGGTTGTTGTTGAATTTGTTGGTGTTATTAATGTTTTTTTTGAACTTTTTCTCTTCATTTAAAAGTCGAGGTTGTTGTTGAATTTGTTGGTGTTTTTCATTGTTGAGGCTTTTGTTGAATTTGCAGGTTTTTTTTAATGTTGAGGTTGTTGTTGGATTTGTTGGTGCTTTTCAATGTTGAGGTTGTTGTTGTATTTCTTCTTGATTTTCTATATTGAGTTTGTTGTTGAATTTGTTGGTGTTATCAATGTTATATTTTGAAATTTTTTGTAGTTTTCAATGTTGAGCTTGATGAATATGTTGCTGTTTTTCAATGTTGATGTCGTTGTTGAACTTGTTGGTGTCTTTCAATCCTGAGGTTGTTGTTGAATTTGTTGGTGTTTTTCAAGGTTGAGGTTGTTGTTGAATTTGTTGGTGATTTTCATTGTTGAGGTTGTTGTTGAATTTGTTGGTGATTTTCAATGTTGAGGTTGTTGAATTTCTTGGTGTTTTTCAATGTTGAGGCTGTTGAATTTGTTGGTGTTTATCAATGTTGAGGTTGTTGTTGAATTCGTTGGTGATTTTCAACATTGAATTTGTTTTTGAATTTGTTGGTGTTATCGATGTTATTTTTTGAACTTTTATGTATTTTTCAATGTTGAGGTTGTTGGTGAATTTGTTGAAGTTTTTCACTGTTGATGTTGTTGTTGAATTTGTTGGTGTTTTTTATTGTTGTGGTTGTGGTTCAATTTGTTGCTGATTTTCAATATTGAGGTTGTTGAATTAGTTGGTGATTATCAATGTTGAGATTGTTGCTGAACTTGTTGGTGTCTTTCAATATTGAGGTTGTTGTTGAATTTGTTGGTGTATTTCAATATTGAAATTGTTGTTGAATTTGTTGGCGTTTTTCAATATTGAGTTTGTTGTTGAATTTGTTGGTGTTATCAATGTATTTTTTTCTCCTTTTTCTCTTCTTTTGAAAGTTGAGGTTGTTGTTGAATTTGTTTTCGTTCTTCAATGTTGGGGTTGTTGTTGAATTTGTTTGTGTCTTTCGATATTGAAGTTGTTGTTGAATTTTTTGGTCTTTTTCAATGTTGAGGTTGTTGTTGAATTTGTTGGTGTTATTAATGTTTTATTTGAACTTTTTCTCTTCTTTTAAAAGTCGAGGTTGTTGTTGAATTTGTTGGTGTTTTTCATTGTTGAGACTTTTGTTGAATTTGCAGGTTTTATTTAATGTTGAGGTTGTTGTTGGATTTGTTGTTGCTTTTCAATGTTGTGGTTGTTGTTGTATTTCTTTTTGATTTTCTATATTGAGTTTGTTGTTGAATTTGTTGGTGTTATCAATGTTATATTTTGAAATTTTTTGTAGTTTTCAATGTTGAGCTTGATGAATATGTTGCTGATTTTCAATGTTGATGTCGTTGTTGAACTTGTTGGTGTCTTTCAATCTTGAGGTTGTTGTTGAATTTGTTGGTGTTTTTCAAGGTTGAGGTTGTTGTTGAATTTGTTGGTGATTTTCATTGTTGAGGTTGTTGTTGAATTTGTTGGTGATTTTCAATGTTGAGGTTGTTGAATTTCTTGGTGTTTTTCAATGTTGAGGTTGTTAAATTTGTTGGTGTTTATCAATGTTGACGTTGTTGTTGAATTTGTTGGTGATTTTCAACATTGAATTTGTTTTTGAATTTGTTGGTGTTATCGATGTTATTTTTTGAACTTTTATGTATTTTTCAATGTTGAGGTTGTTGTTGAATTTATTGGTGTTATCAACGTTAATTTTTGATTTTTTTTTTACTTTCTCAATATTGAGGTTGTTGTTGAATTTGTTGGTGTTTATCAATGTTTAGGTTGTTGTTGAATTTGTTGATGATTTTCAATATTGATGTTGTTGACTTTGTTGGTGATTTTTAATGTTGACGTTGTTGAACTTGTTGGTCTCTTTCAATATTGAAGTTGTTGTTGAATTTGTTGGCGTTTTTAAAGTTTGAGCTTCTGGTTGAATTTTTAGGTTTTTTTCAATGTTGAGGTTGTTGTTGAATTTGTTGGTGTTTTTCAATGTTGAGGTTGTTGTTGAATTTGATGTTGATTTTCAAAATTAAGTTTGTTGTTGAATGTGTTGGTGTTATCAATGTTCTTTTTTGAACTTTTTTGTACTTTCAAATGTTGAGGTTGTTGATGAATTAGTTTGATTTTTTTCAATGTTCAGGTTGTTGTTCAATTTGTTGGTGATTTTCAATATTGAAGATGTTGAATTTGTTGGTGATTTTCAATGTTGAGGTTGTTGTTGAATTTGTTGGTCTCTTTCAATATTGAGGTTGTTGTTAAAATTGTTGTTGATTTTCAATATTGAAGTTGTTGAATTTGTTGGTGTTTTTCCATGTTCAGGTTGTTGTTGCATTTGTTCCTGTTATCAAATGTTTTTTTTAACTGTTTCTCTTTTTTTAAAAGTGGAGGTTTTCTGTTCAATTTTTTGGTGTTTTTCAATGTTGATTTTGTTGGTGAATTTGTTGATGATTTTCAATATTGAGGTTGTTGTTGATTTTGTTGGTGTTTTTCAATGTTGAGGACGTTGTTGAATTTGTTGGTGATTTTCAATATTGCGGTTGTTGTTGAATTTGTTGGTTTTATCAAAGTTCTTTTTGAACTTTTGTGTACTTTTAAATGTTGAGGTTGTTAGTGAATTTGTTGGAGTTTTTCAATGTTGAGTTTGTTGTTCAATTTGTTGGTGATTTTCAATATTGAGGTTGTTGTTGAATTTGTTGGCGTTTTTCAATGTTGAGATTCTTGCAGAATTTGTTGCTGATTTTAAATGTTGAGGTTGTTGTTGAACTTGTTGGTGTCTTTCAATATTGAGGTTGTTGTTGAATTAGTTTCTGTTTATCAATGTTGAGGTTTTTGTTGAATTTGTTGGTGATTTTCAATATTGAGGTTGTTGTTGAATTTCTTCGAGTTATCAATGTTATTTTTTGAACTTTGCTGTATTTTGGAAATTTGAGATTGTTGTTGAATTTGTTGGTGTTTTTCAATGTTGAGGTTTTTGTTTGAATTTGTTGGTGTTTTTCATTGCTGAGGTTGTTGTTGAATTTGCTGGTGATTTTCAATATTGAGGTTGTTGAATTTATTGGTGATTATTCAATGCTGAGATTGTTGTTGAATTTGTTGGTGTTTTTCAATATTGAGGATGTTGTTGAATTTGTTGGTGTATTTCAATATTGAAATTGTTGTTGAATTTGTTGGCGTTTTCCAATATTGAGTTTGTTGTTCAATTTGTTGGTGTTATCAATGCTTTTTTTCAACTTTTTCTCTTCTTTTGTAAGTTGAAGTTGTTGTTGAATTTGTTTTCGTTTTTCAATGTTGAGGTTGATGTTGAATTTGTTGGTGATTTTCAATATTGGTGTTGTTGAATTTGTTGGTGATTTTTAATGTTGAAGTTGTTGTTGAATTTGTTTGTGTCTTTCAATATTGAAGTTGTTGTTGAATTTGTTGGTCTTTTTCAATGTTGAGGTTGTTGTTGAATTTGTTGTTGTTATCAAAGTTTTTTTTGAACTTTTTCTCTTCTTTGAAAAGTCGAGGTTGTTGTTGAATTTGTTGGTGTTTTTCATTGTTGAGTCTTTTGTTGAATTTGTAGGTTTTTTTCATTGTTGAGGTTGTTGTTGAATTTGTTGGTGCCTTTCAATGTTGAGGTTGTTGTTGAAATTGTTGGTGTTATCAATGTTATATTTTGAAAGTATTTGTAGTTATCAAGGATGAGCTTGTTGAATATGTTGCTGATTTTCAATGTTGAGGTCGATGTTGAACTGGTTGGTGTCTTTCAATATTGAGGTTGTTGTTGAATTTGTTGGTGTTTTTCAATGTTGAGGTTGTTGAATTTGTTGGTGTTTTTCAATGTTGAGGTTGTTGAATTTGTTGGTGTTATTCAATGTTGAGCTTGTTGTTGAATTTGTTGGTGTTATCAATGTTATTTTTTGAAATTTTTTGTACTTTTCAATTTTGAGGTTGTAGTTGAATTTGTTGGTGTTATCAATGTTATGTTTTGAACTTTTTTGTATTTTTCAATATTGAGGTTGTTGTTGAATTTGTTGGTATTATTCAATGTTGAGGTTGTTGTTGAATTTGTTGGTATTTTTCATTGTTGAGGTTGTTGTTGAATTTGTTGGTGTTTTCCATTGTTGAAGTTTTTGTTGAATTTGGTGGTGTTTTTCATTGCTGAGGTTGTTGTTGAATTTGTTGGTGATTTTCAATGTTGAGGTTGTTGAATTTGTTGGTGATTTTCAATGTTGACGTTGTTATTGAATTTGTTGGTGATTTTTAATCTTGAAGTTGTTGTTGAATTTGTTGGTTTTATCAATGTTATTTTTGAACATTTTTGTATTTTTCAATGTTGAGGTTGTTGTTGAATTTATTGGTGTTATCAACGTTAATTTTGGAACCTTGTTTTTATTTTTCAATTTTGAGGTTGTTGTTGAATTTGTTGGCATTGATCAATGTTGAGGTTGTTGTTGAATTTGTTCGTGATTTTCAACGTTGAGGTTGCTGTTGAATTTGTTGTTGTCTTTCAATATTGAGGTTGTTGTTGAATTTATGCCAGTTATCAATGTTTTTTTAGAACTTTTTCTGTTCTTTTGATAGTTGAGGTTGTTGTTGAATTTGTTGGTGATTTTCAATGCTGAGCTTATTGTTGCATTTGTAGATTTTTTCCATTGTTGAGGTGGTTGTTGAATTTCTTGGTGTTTTTCAATGTTGAGGTTGATGTTGAATTTGTTGGTGTTTTTCAATGTTGAGGTTGTTGTTGTATATGTTGTTGTTTTTCGTTGTTGACTTTGTTGTTGAATTTGATGGTGATTTGCAATGTTGAGTTTTTTGAATTTGTTGGTGTTTTTCATTATGGAGGTTGTTGTTGAATTTGTTGCTGTTTTTCAATGTTGAGGTTGTTGTTGAATTTCTTCGTGTTTTTCATTGTTGATGTTTTTGTTGAATTTGTTGGTGTTTTTCATTGTTGAGTCTTTTGTTGAATTTGTAGGTTTTTTTCATTGTTGAGGTTGTTGTTGAATTTGTTGGTGCCTTTCAATGTTGAGGTTGTTGTTGAAATTGTTGGTGTTATCAATGTTATATTTTGAAAGTATTTGTAGTTATCAAGGATGAGCTTGTTGAATATGTTGCTGATTTTCAATGTTGAGGTCGATGTTGAACTGGTTGGTGTCTTTCAATATTGAGGTTGTTGTTGAATTTGTTGGTGTTTTTCAATGTTGAGGTTGTTGAATTTGTTGGTGTTTTTCAATGTTGAGGTTGTTGAATTTGTTGGTGTTATTCAATGTTGAGCTTGTTGTTGAATTTGTTGGTGTTATCAATGTTATTTTTTGAAATTTTTTGTACTTTTCAATTTTGAGGTTGTAGTTGAATTTGTTGGTGTTATCAATGTTATGTTTTGAACTTTTTTGTATTTTTCAATATTGAGGTTGTTGTTGAATTTGTTGGTATTATTCAATGTTGAGGTTGTTGTTGAATTTGTTGGTATTTTTCATTGTTGAGGTTGTTGTTGAATTTGTTGGTGTTTTCCATTGTTGAAGTTTTTGTTGAATTTGGTGGTGTTTTTCATTGCTGAGGTTGTTGTTGAATTTGTTGGTGATTTTCAATGTTGAGGTTGTTGAATTTGTTGGTGATTTTCAATGTTGACGTTGTTATTGAATTTGTTGGTGATTTTTAATCTTGAAGTTGTTGTTGAATTTGTTGGTTTTATCAATGTTATTTTTGAACATTTTTGTATTTTTCAATGTTGAGGTTGTTGTTGAATTTATTGGTGTTATCAACGTTAATTTTGGAACCTTGTTTTTATTTTTCAATTTTGAGGTTGTTGTTGAATTTGTTGGCATTGATCAATGTTGAGGTTGTTGTTGAATTTGTTCGTGATTTTCAACGTTGAGGTTGCTGTTGAATTTGTTGTTGTCTTTCAATATTGAGGTTGTTGTTGAATTTCTGCCAGTTATCAATGTTTTTTTAGAACTTTTTCTGTTCTTTTGATAGTTGAGGTTGTTGTTGAATTTGTTGGTGATTTTCAATGCTGAGCTTATTGTTGCATTTGTAGATTTTTTCCATTGTTGAGGTGGTTGTTGAATTTCTTGGTGTTTTTCAATGTTGAGGTTGATGTTGAATTTGTTGGTGTTTTTCAATGTTGAGGTTGTTGTTGTATATGTTGTTGTTTTTCGTTGTTGACTTTGTTGTTGAATTTGATGGTGATTTGCAATGTTGAGTTTTTTGAATTTGTTGGTGTTTTTCATTATGGAGGTTGTTGTTGAATTTGTTGCTGTTTTTCAATGTTGAGGTTGTTGTTGAATTTCTTCGTGTTTTTCATTGTTGATGTTTTTGTTGAATTTGTTGGTGTTTTACATTGTTGAGGTTGTGGTTGAATTTGTTCCTGTTTTTCAATGTTGAGGTTGTTGTTGAATTTGTTGGTGTTTTTCATTGTTGAAGTTTTTGTTGAATTTGGTGTTGTTATTCATTGCTGAGGTTGTTGTTGAATTTGTTTGGTGATTTTCAATGTTGAAGTTGTTGAATTTCTTGGTGTTTATCAATGTTGAGGTTGTTGAAGTTGTTGGTGATTTTCAATCTTGAAGTTGTTGTTGAATTTGTTGTTGATTTTCAACATTGAATTTGTTGTTGAATTTGTTGGTGTTATCCAAGTTATTTTTCAACTTTTTGGTATTTTTCAATGTTGAGGTTGTTGTTGAATTTGTTGGTGTTTTCCAAAAGTTGATGTTGATGTCGAATATGTTGTTGATTTTCAATATTGAGGTTTTTGTTGAATTTGTAGTGATTTTCAATATTGAGGTTGTTGAATTTTTTGGTTTTTTTCAATGTTGAGGTTGTTGAATTTGTTGGTGTTTTTCAATGTTGAGGTTGTTGTTGAATTTGTTGGTGATTTTCAATATTGAGGTTGTTGTTGAATTTATTGCTGTATTCAATGTTTTTTTTAAATCTTTTTGTATTTTTCAAAGTTGAGGTTGTAGTTGAATATTTTGGTGTTTTTAAATGTTGAGGTTGTTGAATTTGTTGGTGTTTTTCAATGTTGAGCTTGTTGTTGAATTTGTTGGCGTTATCAATGTTATTTTTTGAAATTTTTTGTACTTTTCAATTTTGAGGTTGTAGTTGAATTTGTTAGTATTATTCAATGTTGAGGTTGTTGTTGAATTTGTTGGTATTTTTCATTGTTGAGGTTGTTGTTGAATTTGTTGGTGTTTTCCATTGTTGAAGTTTTTGTTGAATTTGGTGGTGTTTTTCAATGTTGAGGTTGTTGAATTTGTTGGTGATTTTCAATGTTGACGTTGTTATTGAATTTGTTGGTGATTTTTAATCTTGAAGTTGTTGTTGAATTTGTTGGTTTTATCAATGTTATTTTTGAACATTTTTGTATTTTTCAATGTTGAGGTTGTTGTTGAATTTATTGGTGTTATCAACGTTAATTTTGGAACCTTGTTTTTATTTTTCAATTTTGAGGTTGTTGTTGAATTTGTTGGCATTGATCAATGTTGAGGTTGTTGTTGAATTTGTTCGTGATTTTCAACGTTGAGGTTGCTGTTGAATTTGTTGTTGTCTTTCAATATTGAGGTTGTTGTTGAATTTCTTGCAGTTATCAATGTTTTTTTAGAACTTTTTCTGTTCTTTTGATAGTTGAGGTTGTTGTTGAATTTGTTGGTGATTTTCAATGCTGAGCTTATTGTTGCATTTGTAGATTTTTTCCATTGTTGAGGTGGTTTTTGAATTTCTTGGTGTTTTTCAATGTTGAGGTTGATGTTGAATTTGTTGGCGTTTTTCAATGTTGAGGTTGTTGTTGAATTTGTTGCTGTTTTTCAATGTTGAGGTTGTTGTTGAATTTCTTCGTGTTTTTCATTGTTGATGTTTTTGTTGAATTTGTTGGTGTTTTTCATTGTTGAGTCTTTTGTTGAATTTGTAGGTTTTTTTCATTGTTGAGGTTGTTGTTGAATTTGTTGGTGCCTTTCAATGTTGAGGTTGTTGTTGAAATTGTTGGTGTTATCAATGTTATATTTTGAAAGTATTTGTAGTTATCAAGGATGAGCTTGTTGAATATGTTGCTGATTTTCAATGTTGAGGTCGATGTTGAACTGGTTGGTGTCTTTCAATATTGAGGTTGTTGTTGAATTTGTTGGTGTTTTTCAATGTTGAGGTTGTTGAATTTGTTGGTGTTTTTCAATGTTGAGGTTGTTGAATTTGTTGGTGTTATTCAATGTTGAGCTTGTTGTTGAATTTGTTGGTGTTATCAATGTTATTTTTTGAAATTTTTTGTACTTTTCAATTTTGAGGTTGTAGTTGAATTTGTTGGTGTTATCAATGTTATGTTTTGAACTTTTTTGTATTTTTCAATATTGAGGTTGTTGTTGAATTTGTTGGTATTATTCAATGTTGAGGTTGTTGTTGAATTTGTTGGTATTTTTCATTGTTGAGGTTGTTGTTGAATTTGTTGGTGTTTTCCATTGTTGAAGTTTTTGTTGAATTTGGTGGTGTTTTTCATTGCTGAGGTTGTTGTTGAATTTGTTGGTGATTTTCAATGTTGAGGTTGTTGAATTTGTTGGTGATTTTCAATGTTGACGTTGTTATTGAATTTGTTGGTGATTTTTAATCTTGAAGTTGTTGTTGAATTTGTTGGTTTTATCAATGTTATTTTTGAACATTTTTGTATTTTTCAATGTTGAGGTTGTTGTTGAATTTATTGGTGTTATCAACGTTAATTTTGGAACCTTGTTTTTATTTTTCAATTTTGAGGTTGTTGTTGAATTTGTTGGCATTGATCAATGTTGAGGTTGTTGTTGAATTTGTTCGTGATTTTCAACGTTGAGGTTGCTGTTGAATTTGTTGTTGTCTTTCAATATTGAGGTTGTTGTTGAATTTCTGCCAGTTATCAATGTTTTTTTAGAACTTTTTCTGTTCTTTTGATAGTTGAGGTTGTTGTTGAATTTGTTGGTGATTTTCAATGCTGAGCTTATTGTTGCATTTGTAGATTTTTTCCATTGTTGAGGTGGTTGTTGAATTTCTTGGTGTTTTTCAATGTTGAGGTTGATGTTGAATTTGTTGGTGTTTTTCAATGTTGAGGTTGTTGTTGTATATGTTGTTGTTTTTCGTTGTTGACTTTGTTGTTGAATTTGATGGTGATTTGCAATGTTGAGTTTTTTGAATTTGTTGGTGTTTTTCATTATGGAGGTTGTTGTTGAATTTGTTGCTGTTTTTCAATGTTGAGGTTGTTGTTGAATTTCTTCGTGTTTTTCATTGTTGATGTTTTTGTTGAATTTGTTGGTGTTTTACATTGTTGAGGTTGTGGTTGAATTTGTTCCTGTTTTTCAATGTTGAGGTTGTTGTTGAATTTGTTGGTGTTTTTCATTGTTGAAGTTTTTGTTGAATTTGGTGTTGTTATTCATTGCTGAGGTTGTTGTTGAATTTGTTTGGTGATTTTCAATGTTGAAGTTGTTGAATTTCTTGGTGTTTATCAATGTTGAGGTTGTTGAAGTTGTTGGTGATTTTCAATCTTGAAGTTGTTGTTGAATTTGTTGTTGATTTTCAACATTGAATTTGTTGTTGAATTTGTTGGTGTTATCCAAGTTATTTTTCAACTTTTTGGTATTTTTCAATGTTGAGGTTGTTGTTGAATTTGTTGGTGTTTTCCAAAAGTTGATGTTGATGTCGAATATGTTGTTGATTTTCAATATTGAGGTTTTTGTTGAATTTGTAGTGATTTTCAATATTGAGGTTGTTGAATTTTTTGGTTTTTTTCAATGTTGAGGTTGTTGAATTTGTTGGTGTTTTTCAATGTTGAGGTTGTTGTTGAATTTGTTGGTGATTTTCAATATTGAGGTTGTTGTTGAATTTATTGCTGTATTCAATGTTTTTTTTAAATCTTTTTGTATTTTTCAAAGTTGAGGTTGTAGTTGAATATTTTGGTGTTTTTAAATGTTGAGGTTGTTGAATTTGTTGGTGTTTTTCAATGTTGAGCTTGTTGTTGAATTTGTTGGCGTTATCAATGTTATTTTTTGAAATTTTTTGTACTTTTCAATTTTGAGGTTGTAGTTGAATTTGTTAGTATTATTCAATGTTGAGGTTGTTGTTGAATTTGTTGGTATTTTTCATTGTTGAGGTTGTTGTTGAATTTGTTGGTGTTTTCCATTGTTGAAGTTTTTGTTGAATTTGGTGGTGTTTTTCAATGTTGAGGTTGTTGAATTTGTTGGTGATTTTCAATGTTGACGTTGTTATTGAATTTGTTGGTGATTTTTAATCTTGAAGTTGTTGTTGAATTTGTTGGTTTTATCAATGTTATTTTTGAACATTTTTGTATTTTTCAATGTTGAGGTTGTTGTTGAATTTATTGGTGTTATCAACGTTAATTTTGGAACCTTGTTTTTATTTTTCAATTTTGAGGTTGTTGTTGAATTTGTTGGCATTGATCAATGTTGAGGTTGTTGTTGAATTTGTTCGTGATTTTCAACGTTGAGGTTGCTGTTGAATTTGTTGTTGTCTTTCAATATTGAGGTTGTTGTTGAATTTCTTGCAGTTATCAATGTTTTTTTAGAACTTTTTCTGTTCTTTTGATAGTTGAGGTTGTTGTTGAATTTGTTGGTGATTTTCAATGCTGAGCTTATTGTTGCATTTGTAGATTTTTTCCATTGTTGAGGTGGTTTTTGAATTTCTTGGTGTTTTTCAATGTTGAGGTTGATGTTGAATTTGTTGGCGTTTTTCAATGTTGAGGTTGTTGTTGAATTTGTTTGTGATTTTCAATATTGATGTTGGTGAAATTGTTGGTGATTTTCAAAGTTGAGGTTGTTGTGAATTGTTGTTGTCTTTCAATGTTGAGGTTGTTGTTGAATTTGTTGGCGTCTTTCAATGTTGAGGTTGTTGTTGAATTTCTTGCAGTTATCAATGTTTTTTTAGAACTTTTTCTGTTCTTTTGAAAGTTGAGGTTGTTGTTGAATTTGTTGACATTTATGAATGTTGAGGTTGTCGTTGAATTTGTTGGTGTTTTTCAATGTTGAGGTTGTTGTTGAATTTGTTACTGCTTTTCAATGTTGAGGTTGTTGTTGAATTTGTTGGTATTTTTCAATGTTGAAGTTGTTGTTGAATTTGTTGGTGTTTTTGATTGTTTAGGTTTTTGTTGAATTTGTTGGTGTTATCAATGTTTTTTGTTGAACTCGTTTGTATTGTTAAAATTAAGGTTGTTGTTGAATTTCTTGGTGTTTTTCAATGTTGAGGTTGTTGTTGTATTTGTTGGTGTCTTTCAATATTGAGGTTGTTGTTGAATTTCTTGGTATTTTTCACAGTTGAGTTTGTTGTTGAATTTGTTCGCGTTTTTCAATATTTTGGATGTTCTTCAATTTGTTGGTATTATCAATGTTATTTTTTGAACTTTTCTGTATTTTTCAATGTTGAGGTGTTTGTTGAATTTTTTGTGTTATCTATGTTTTTTTTGAACTTTATCTCTTCTTTTAAAAGTAGAGGTTGTTGTTGAATTTGTTGGTGATTTTCAATGATGAGGTTGTTGTTGAATGTGTTGATGATTTTCAAATTTGTGTTCTTTGTTGAAGTTGTTGGCGTTTTTCAATGTTGAGATTGTTGTTGAATTTGTTACTGATTTTCAATGTTGAGGTCCTTGTTGAACTTCTTGGTGTCTTTCAATGTTGATGTTGTTGTTGAATTTGTTGATATTTTTCAATGTTGACGTTGTTGTTGAATTTGTTGGTGTTTTTCAATGTTGAGGTTGTTGTTTAATTTGTTGGTGATTTGCAATATTGTGGTTGTTGTTGAGTTTGTTGGCGTTTTTCAATGTTGAGGTGGTTGTTGAATTTGTTGATGATATTAAATATTGACGTTCTTGAATTTGTTGGTGATTTTCAATGTTGAGGTTTTTGTTCAATTTGTTGGTGTCTTTCAATATTGATGTTGTAGTTGAATTTGTTGGTGTTTTTCAATGTTGAGGTTGTTGTTGAATTTCTTGGTGATTTTTAGAATTGAGGATTTTGTTGAAATTTTTGACGTTTTTCAATGTTGAGATTGTTTTTGCATTTTTCGCTGATTTGCAATGTTGAGGTCGTTGTTGAAATTGTTGGCATCTTTTAATATTGAGGTTGTCGTTGAATTCGTTGGTGTTTTTCAATGTTGACATTGTTGTTGAATTTGTTGGTGATTTTCAATATTGAGGTTGTTGTTAAATTTGTTTGTGTTATGAATGTTATTTTTTGAACTTTTTTGTATTTTTCAATGTTGAGGTTGTTGTTGAATTTGTTATTATTTTTCAATGTTGAGGTTCCTGTAGAATTTGTTGTTGTTTTTCATTGTTGAGTTTGTTGTTGAAATTGTTGCCGCTTTTCAATGTTGAGGTTGTTGTTGAATTTGTTGGTGTTTTTCAATGTTGAGGTTTTTGTTGAATTTGTTTGGCGTTTTTCAATGTTGAGATTTTTCATGAATTTGTTGCTGATTTTCAATGTTGAGGTCATTGTTGAACTTGTTGTTGTCTTTCAATATTGAGGATGTTGTTGAATTTGTTGGTATTACCAATGTTATTTTTTGAACTTATCTGTATTTTTCAATGTTGTTGTTGTTGAATTAGTTGGTATTTTTCAATGTTGAGGAGTTATTGAACTTGTTGGTGTCTTTCAATATTGAGGATGTGGATGAATTTGTTGGTGTTATCAATGTTATTTTTTGAACTTTTCTGTGTTTTTCAATGTTGATGTTGTTGTTGAATTTGTTGGTATTTTTCAAAGTTGAGGTTGTTGTTGAATTTGTTGGTGATTTTCAATATTGAGGTTGTTGTTCAATTTGTTGGTGTTATCAATGTTATTTATTGAACTTTTTTGTATTTTTCAATGTTGAGGTTGTTGTTGAATTTGTTGGTGTATTTCAATATTGAGGTTGTTGTGGAATTTGTTGGTGTTTTTCAATGTTGAAGTTGTTGTTGAATTTCTTGGTGATTTTTAGAATTGAGGATTTTGTTGAAATTGTTGACGTTTTTCAATGTTGAGATTGTTTTTGCATTTTTCGCTGATTTGCAATGTTGAGGTCGTTGTTGAAATTGTTGGTGTCTTTAAATATTGAGGTTGTAGTTGAATTAGTTGGTGTTTTTCAATGTTGAGGTTGTTGTTGAATTTGTTGGTGATTTTCAATATTGAGGTTGTTGTTAAATTTGTTTATGTTATGAATGTTATTTTTTGAACTTTTTTGTATTTTTCAATGTTGAGGTTGTTTTTGAATTTGTTGGTATTTTTCAATGTTGATGTTCTTGTTGAAATTGTTGGTGTTTTTCATTGTTGAGGTTGTTGTTGAATTTGTTGGTATTTTTCAATGTTGATGTTGTTGTTGAATTTGTTGGTGTTTTTCATTGTTGAGGTTTTTGTTCAATTTGTTGGTGATTTTCTGTGTTGAGGTTGCTGAATTTGTTGATGTTTTTCAATGTTGAGGTTGTTGCATTTGTTGGTGTTTTTCAATGTTGAGGTTGTTGTTGAATTTGGTGGTATTTTTCAATGTTGATGTTGTTGTAGAATTTGTTGGTCTTTTTCATTGTTGAGGTTTTTGTTGACTTTGTTGGTGATTTTCAGTGTAGGGGTTGTTGAATTTGTTGATGTTTTTCAATGTTGAGGTTGTTGATTTTGTTGGTGTTTTTCAATGTTGAGGATGTTGTTGAATTTTTTGGTGTTATCAATGTTATTTTTTGAACTTTTTTATATTTTTCAATGTTGAAGTTGTTGTTGAAATTGTTGCTGATTTTCAATGTTGAGTTTGTTGTTGAATTTCTTGCAGTTATCAATGTTATTTTTGAACGTTTTCTCTTCTTTTAAAAGTTGCGGTTGTTGTTGAATTTGTTGGTGTTTTTCAATGTTGAGGTTGATGTTGAATTTGTTGCTGTTTTTCAATGTTGAGGTTGTTGTTGATTTTTTTGGAGTTTTTCATTGTTTAGGTTGTTGTTGAATTTGTGGGCGATTTTCAATGTTGAGGTTGTTGAATTTGTTAATGTTTTTCAATGTTGAGGTTTTTGAATTTGTTGGTGTTTTTCAATGTTGAGGTTGTTGTTAGTTTGTTGGTGATTTTCAATGTTGAGTTTGTTGTTAAATTTGATGGTGTTATGAATGTTATTTTTTGAACTTTTTTGTATTTTTCAATGTTGAGGTTGTTGTTGAATTTGTTGGTATTTTTCAATGTTGATGTTCTTGTTGAATTTGTTGGTGTTTTTCATTGTTGAGGTTGTTGTTGAATTTGTTGCCGCTTTTCAATGTTGAGATTGTTCTTGCATTTTTCGCTGATTTGCTATGTTGAGGTCGTTGTTGAACTTGTTGGTGTCTTTAAATATTGAGGTTGTTGTTGAATTTGTTGGTATTTTTCAATGTTGATGTTGTTGTTGAATTTGTTGGTGTTTTTCATTGTTGAGGTTTTTGTTCAATTTGTTGGTGATTTTCAGTGTTGAGGTTGTTGAATTTGTTGATGTTTTTCAATGTTGAGGTTGTTGATTTTGTTGGTGTTTTTCAATGTTGAGGATGTTGTTGAATTTTTTGGTGTTATCAATGTTATTTTTTGAACTTTTTTATATTTTTCAATGTTGAAGTTGTTGTTGAAATTGTTGCTGATTTTCAATGTTGAGTTTGTTGTTGAATTTCTTGCAGTTATCAATGTTTTTTTTGAACTTTTTCTCTTCTTTTAAAAGTTGCGGTTGTTGTTGAATTTGTTGGTGTTTTTCAATGTTGAGCTTTTTGTTACATTTGTAGGCTTTTTCCATTGTTGATGTTGTTGTTGAATTTGTTGGTGTTTCTCAATGTTGAGGTTGATGTTGAATTTGTTGCTATTTTTCAATGTTGAGGTTGTTGTTAAATTTGTTGGTGTTATGAATGTTATTTTTTGAACTTTTTTGTATTTTTCAATGTTGAGGTTGTTGTTGAATTTGTTGGTGTATTTCAATATTGAGGTTGTTGTGGAATTTGTTGGTGTTTTTCAATGTTGAAGTTGTTGTTGAATTTCTTGGTGATTTTTAGAATTGAGGATTTTGTTGAAATTGTTGACGTTTTTCAATGTTGAGATTGTTTTTGCATTTTTCGCTGATTTGCAATGTTGAGGTCGTTGTTGAAATTGTTGGTGTCTTTAAATATTGAGGTTGTAGTTGAATTAGTTGGTGTTTTTCAATGTTGAGGTTGTTGTTGAATTTGTTGGTGATTTTCAATATTGAGGTTGTTGTTAAATTTGTTTATGTTATGAATGTTATTTTTTGAACTTTTTTGTATTTTTCAATGTTGAGGTTGTTTTTGAATTTGTTGGTATTTTTCAATGTTGATGTTCTTGTTGAAATTGTTGGTGTTTTTCATTGTTGAGGTTGTTGTTGAATTTGTTGGTATTTTTCAATGTTGATGTTGTTGTTGAATTTGTTGGTGTTTTTCATTGTTGAGGTTTTTGTTCAATTTGTTGGTGATTTTCAGTGTTGAGGTTGCTGAATTTGTTGATGTTTTTCAATGTTGAGGTTGTTGCATTTGTTGGTGTTTTTCAATGTTGAGGTTGTTGTTGAATTTGGTGGTATTTTTCAATGTTGATGTTGTTGTAGAATTTGTTGGTCTTTTTCATTGTTGAGGTTTTTGTTGACTTTATTGGTGATTTTCAGTGTAGGGGTTGTTGAATTTGTTGATGTTTTTCAATGTTGAGGTTGTTGATTTTGTTGGTGTTTTTCAATGTTGAGGATGTTGTTGAATTTTTTGGTGTTATCAATGTTATTTTTTGAACTTTTTTATATTTTTCAATGTTGAAGTTGTTGTTGAAATTGTTGCTGATTTTCAATGTTGAGTTTGTTGTTGAATTTCTTGCAGTTATCAATGTTATTTTTGAACGTTTTCTCTTCTTTTAAAAGTTGCGGTTGTTGTTGAATTTGTTGGTGTTTTTCAATGTTGAGGTTGATGTTGAATTTGTTGCTGTTTTTCAATGTTGAGGTTGTTGTTGATTTTTTTGGAGTTTTTCATTGTTTAGGTTGTTGTTGAATTTGTGGGCGATTTTCAATGTTGAGGTTGTTGAATTTGTTAATGTTTTTCAATGTTGAGGTTTTTGAATTTGTTGGTGTTTTTCAATGTTGAGGTTGTTGTTAGTTTGTTGGTGATTTTCAATGTTGAGTTTGTTGTTAAATTTGATGGTGTTATGAATGTTATTTTTTGAACTTTTTTGTATTTTTCAATGTTGAGGTTGTTGTTGAATTTGTTGGTATTTTTCAATGTTGATGTTCTTGTTGAATTTGTTGGTGTTTTTCATTGTTGAGGTTGTTGTTGAATTTGTTGCCGCTTTTCAATGTTGAGATTGTTCTTGCATTTTTCGCTGATTTGCTATGTTGAGGTCGTTGTTGAACTTGTTGGTGTCTTTAAATATTGAGGTTGTTGTTGAATTTGTTGGTATTTTTCAATGTTGATGTTGTTGTTGAATTTGTTGGTGTTTTTCATTGTTGAGGTTTTTGTTCAATTTGTTGGTGATTTTCAGTGTTGAGGTTGTTGAATTTGTTGATGTTTTTCAATGTTGAGGTTGTTGATTTTGTTGGTGTTTTTCAATGTTGAGGATGTTGTTGAATTTTTTGGTGTTATCAATGTTATTTTTTGAACTTTTTTATATTTTTCAATGTTGAAGTTGTTGTTGAAATTGTTGCTGATTTTCAATGTTGAGTTTGTTGTTGAATTTCTTGCAGTTATCAATGTTTTTTTTGAACTTTTTCTCTTCTTTTAAAAGTTGCGGTTGTTGTTGAATTTGTTGGTGTTTTTCAATGTTGAGCTTTTTGTTACATTTGTAGGCTTTTTCCATTGTTGATGTTGTTGTTGAATTTGTTGGTGCTTTTCAATGTTGAGGTTGATGTTGAATTTGTTGCTATTTTTCAATGTTGAGGTTGTTGTTAAATTTGTTGGTGTTATGAATGTTATTTTTTGAACTTTTTTGTATTTTTCAATGTTGAGGTTGTTGTTGAATTTGTTGGTATTTTTCAATGTTGATGTTCTTGTTGAATTTGTTGGTGTTTTTCATTGTTGAGGTTGTTGTTGAATTTGTTGCCGCTTTTCAATGTTGAGATTGTTTTTGCATTTTTCGCTGATTTGCTATGTTGAGGTCGTTGTTGAAATTGTTGGTGTCTTTTAATATTGAGGTTGTAGTTGAATTTGTTGGTGTTTTTCAATGTTGAGGTTGTCGTTGAATTTGTTGGTGATTTTCAATATTGAGGTTGTTGTTAAATTTGTTTGTGTTATGAATGTTATTTTATGAACTTTTTTGTATTTTTCAATGTTGAGGTTGTTTTTGAATTTGTTGGTATTTTTCAATGTTGATGTTCTTGTTGAATTTGTTGGTGTTTTTCATTGTTGAGGTTGTTGTTGAATTTGTTGGTGTTTTTCATTGTTGAGGTTTTTGTTCAATTTGTTGGTGATTTTCAGTGTTGAGGTTGTTGAATTTGTGATGTTTTTGAATGTTGAGGTTGTTGAATTTGTTGGTGTTTTTCAATGTTGAGGTTGTTGTTGAATTTGGTGGTATTTTTCAATGTTGATGCTGCTGTTGAATTTGTTGGTGTTTTTCATTGTTGAGGTTTTTGTTGACTTTGTTGGTGATATTCAGTGTTGGGGTTGTTGAATTTGTTGATGTTTTTCAATGTTGAGGTTGTTGATTTTGTTGGTGTTTTTCAATGTTGAGGTTGTTGTTGAATTTTTTGGTGTTATCAATGTTTTTTTTTGAACTTTTATATATTTTTCAATGTTGAAGTTGTTGTTGAAATTGTTGCTGATTTTCAATATTGAGTTTGTTGTTGAATTTGTTGGTGTTATCAATGTTATTTTTTGAACTTTTTAATATTTTTCAATGTTGAGTTTGTTGTTCAATTTGATGTTATTATCAATGTTTTTTTTTGAACTTTTTCTCTTTTAAAAGTTGAGGTTGTTGTTGAATTTGTTGGTGTTTTTAAATGTTGAGGTTGTTGTTGAATTTGTTGTTGATTTTCAATGTTGATTTTGTTGTTGAATTTGTTGGTGTTATCAATGTTATTTTTTGAACTTTTTTCTATTTTTCAATGTTATGGTTTTTGTTGAATTTTTAGGTTTTATCAATGTTATTTTGAACTTTTTATCTTCTTTTAAAAGTTGAGGTTCTTGTTGAATTTGTTAGTATTTTTCATTGTTGCGGTTGTTGTTTAATTTTCTGGTGTTTTTCATTGTTGAGGTTGTTGAAGTTGTTGGTGATTTTCAATGTTGAGGTTTTTGTTGAATTTGTTGGTGTTTTTCATTGTTGAGGTTTTTGTTGAATTTTCTGGCGTTTTTCAATGTTGAGGTTGTTCAATTTGATGATTATTTTGAACATTGAGGTTGTTGTTGAATATGTTGGTTTTATCAATGTTCTTTTTTGAACTTTTTTGCATTTTTGAAAGTTGAGATTGTTGTTGAATTTGTTGGTGTTTTTTCAATGTTGAGCTTGTTCTTGAATTTGTAGGTTTTGTTCAATGTTTAGGTTGTTGTTGAATTTGTTGGCGTTTATCAATGTTTAGGTTGTTGTTGATTTTGTTGTTGATTTTCATTATTGATGTTGTTGAATTTGTTGGTGATTTCCAATGTAGAGGTTGTTGTTGAATTTGTTGGTGTCTTTCAATATTGAGATTGTTGTTGAATTTGTTGGCGTCTGTCAATGTTGAGTTTGTTGTTGAATATCTTGCAGTTATCAATGTTTATTTTGAACTTTTTCTCTTCTTTTAAAAGCTGTGGTTGTTGTTGAATTTGTTGGTGATTTTCAATGTTGAGCTTTTTGTTGCATTTGTAGTTTTTTACCATTGTTGATGTTGTTGTTGAATTTGTTGTTGTTTTTCAATGTTGAGGATGATGTTGAATTTGTTGCTGTTTTTCAATGTTGAGGTTGTTGTTGAATTTTTTGGAGTTTTTCATTGTTTAGATTGTTGTTGAATTTGTGGGCGATTTTCAATGTTGAGGTTGTTGAATTTGTTAGTGTTTTTCAATGTTGAGGTTTTTGAATTTGTTGGTGTTTTTCAATGTTGAGGTTGTTGTTGAGTTTGTTGGTGATTTTCAATGTTGAGTTTGTTGTTAAATTTGTTGGTGTTATGAATGTTATTTTTTGAACTTTTTTGTATTTTTCAATGTTGACGTTGTTGTTGAATTTGTTGGTATTTTTCAATGTTGATGTTGTTGTTGAATTTGTTGGAGTTTTTCATTGTTGAGGTTTTTGTTGAATTTGTTGGTGATTTTCAGTGTTGAGGTTGTTGAATTTGTTGATGTTTTTCAATGTTGAGGTTGTTGAATTTGTTGGTGTTTTTCAATGTTGAGGTTGTTGTAGAATTTGTTATTGTTATCAATGTTATTTTTTGAACTTTTTATATTTTTCAATGTTGAGGTTGTTGTTGAATTTGTTGTTGATTTTCAATATTGAGTTTGTTGTTGAATTTGTTGGTGTTATCAATGTTATTTTTTGAACTTTTTAATATTTTTCAATGTTGAGTTTGTTGTTGAATTTGTTGTTGTTATCAATGTTTTTTTTTGAACTTTTTCTCTTCTTTTAAAAGTTGAGGTTGTTGTTGAATTTGTTGGTGTTTTTCAATGTTGAGGTTGTTATTGAATTTGTTGTTGATTTTCAATATTGAGTTTGTTGTTGAATTTGTTGGTGTTATCAATGTTATTTTTTGAACTTTTTTCTATTTTTCAATGTTATGGTTTTTGTTGAATTTTTAGGTTTTATCAATGTTATTTTGAACTTTTTATCTTCTTTTAAAAGTTGAGGTTCTTGTTGAATTTGTTAGTATTTTTCATTGTTGCGGTTGTTGTTTAATTTTCTGGTGTTTTTCATTGTTGAGGTTGTTGAAGTTGTTGGTGATTTTCAATGTTGAGGTTTTTGTTGAATTTGTTGGTGTTTTTCATTGTTGAGGTTTTTGTTGAATTTTCTGGCGTTTTTCAATGTTGAGGTTGTTCAATTTGATGATTATTTTGAACATTGAGGTTGTTGTTGAATATGTTGGTTTTATCAATGTTCTTTTTTGAACTTTTTTGCATTTTTGAAAGTTGAGATTGTTGTTGAATTTGTTGGTGTTTTTTCAATGTTGAGCTTGTTCTTGAATTTGTAGGTTTTGTTCAATGTTTAGGTTGTTGTTGAATTTGTTGGCGTTTATCAATGTTTAGGTTGTTGTTGATTTTGTTGTTGATTTTCATTATTGATGTTGTTGAATTTGTTGGTGATTTCCAATGTAGAGGTTGTTGTTGAATTTGTTGGTGTCTTTCAATATTGAGATTGTTGTTGAATTTGTTGGCGTCTGTCAATGTTGAGTTTGTTGTTGAATATCTTGCAGTTATCAATGTTTATTTTGAACTTTTTCTCTTCTTTTAAAAGCTGTGGTTGTTGTTGAATTTGTTGGTGTTTTTCAATGTTGAGCTTTTTGTTGCATTTGTAGGTTTATTCCATTGTTGATGTTGTTGTTGAATTTGTTGTTGTTTTTCAATGTTGAGGATGATGTTGAATTTGTTGCTGTTTTTCAATGTTGAGGTTGTTGTTGAATTTTTTGGAGTTTTTCATTGTTTAGGTTGTTGTTGAATTTGTGGGCGATTTTCAATGTTGAGGTTGTTGAATTTGTTAGTGTTTTTCAATGTTGAGGTTTTTGAATTTGTTGGTGTTTTTCAATGTTGAGGTTGTTGTTGAGTTTGTTGGTGATTTTCAATGTTGAGTTTGTTGTTAAATTTGTTGCTGTTATGAATGTTATTTTTTGAACTTTTTTGTTATTTTCAATGTTGACGTTGTTGTTGAATTTGTTGGTATTTTTCAATGTTGATGTTCTTGTTGAATTTGTTGGTGTTTTTCATTGTTGAGGTTGTTGTTGAATTTGTTGCCGCTTTTCAATGTTGAGATTGTTTTTGCATTTATCGCTGATTTGCTATGTTGAGGTCGTTGTTGAAATTGTTGGTGTCTTTTAATATTGAGGTTGTAGTTGAATTTGTTGGTGTTTTTCAATGTTGAGGTTGTCGTTGAATTTGTTGGTGATTTTCAATATTGAGGTTGTTGTTAAATTTGTTGGTGTTATGAATGTTATTTTTTGAACTTTTTTGTATTTTTCAATGTTGAGGTTGTTGTTGAATTTGTTATTATTTTTCAATGTTGATGTTCTTGTTGAATTTGTTGGTGTTTTTCATTGTTGAGGTTGTTGTTGAATTTGTTGCCGCTTTTCAATGTTGAGATTGTTTTTGCATTTATCGCTGATTTGCTATGTTGAGGTCGTTGTTGAAATTGTTGGTGTCTTTTAATATTGAGGTTGTAGTTGAATTTGTTGGTGTTTTTCAATGTTGAGGTTGTCGTTGAATTTGTTGGTGATTTTCAATATTGAGGTTGTTGTTAAATTTGTTAGTGTTATGAATGTTATTTTTTGAACTTTTTTGTATTTTTCAATGTTGAGGTTGTTGTTGAATTTGTTATTATTTTTCAATGTTGATGTTATTGTTGAATTTGTTGCCACTTTTCAATGTTGAGGTTGTTGTTGAATTTGGTGGTATTTTTCAATGTTGATGTTGTTGTTGAATTTGTTGGTGTTTTTCATTGTTGAGGTTTTTGTTGAATTTGTTGGTGATTTTCAGTGTTGAGGTTGTTGAATTTGTTGATGTTTTTCAATGTTGAGGTTGTTGAATTTGTTGGTGTTTTTCAATGTTGAGGTTGTTGTAGAATTTGTTATTGTTATCAATGTTATTTTTTGAACTTTTTATATTTTTCAATGTTGAGGTTGTTGTTGAATTTGTTGTTGATTTTCAATATTGAGTTTGTTGTTGAATTTGTTGGTGTTATCAATGTTATTTTTTGAACTTTTTAATATTTTTCAATGTTGAGTTTGTTGTTGAATTTGTTGTTGTTATCAATGTTTTTTTTTGAACTTTTTCTCTTCTTTTAAAAGTTGAGGTTGTTGTTGAATTTGTTGGTGTTTTTCAATGTTGAGGTTGTTATTGAATTTGTTGTTGATTTTCAATATTGAGTTTGTTGTTGAATTTGTTGGTGTTATCAATGTTATTTTTTGAACTTTTTTCTATTTTTCAATGTTATGGTTTTTGTTGAATTTTTAGGTTTTATCAATGTTATTTTGAACTTTTTATCTTCTTTTAAAAGTTGAGGTTCTTGTTGAATTTGTTAGTATTTTTCATTGTTGCGGTTGTTGTTTAATTTTCTGGTGTTTTTCATTGTTGAGGTTGTTGAAGTTGTTGGTGATTTTCAATGTTGAGGTTTTTGTTGAATTTGTTGGTGTTTTTCATTGTTGAGGTTTTTGTTGAATTTTCTGGCGTTTTTCAATGTTGAGGTTGTTCAATTTGATGATTATTTTGAACATTGAGGTTGTTGTTGAATATGTTGGTTTTATCAATGTTCTTTTTTGAACTTTTTTGCATTTTTGAAAGTTGAGATTGTTGTTGAATTTGTTGGTGTTTTTTCAATGTTGAGCTTGTTCTTGAATTTGTAGGTTTTGTTCAATGTTTAGGTTGTTGTTGAATTTGTTGGCGTTTATCAATGTTTAGGTTGTTGTTGATTTTGTTGTTGATTTTCATTATTGATGTTGTTGAATTTGTTGGTGATTTCCAATGTAGAGGTTGTTGTTGAATTTGTTGGTGTCTTTCAATATTGAGATTGTTGTTGAATTTGTTGGCGTCTGTCAATGTTGAGTTTGTTGTTGAATATCTTGCAGTTATCAATGTTTATTTTGAACTTTTTCTCTTCTTTTAAAAGCTGTGGTTGTTGTTGAATTTGTTGGTGTTTTTCAATGTTGAGCTTTTTGTTGCATTTGTAGGTTTATTCCATTGTTGATGTTGTTGTTGAATTTGTTGTTGTTTTTCAATGTTGAGGATGATGTTGAATTTGTTGCTGTTTTTCAATGTTGAGGTTGTTGTTGAATTTTTTGGAGTTTTTCATTGTTGAGGTTGTTGTTGAATTTGTTGCCGCTTTTCAATGTTGAGATTGTTTTTGCATTTATCGCTGATTTGCTATGTTGAGGTCGTTGTTGAAATTGTTGGTGTCTTTTAATATTGAGGTTGTAGTTGAATTTGTTGGTGTTTTTCAATGTTGAGGTTGTCGTTGAATTTGTTGGTGATTTTCAATATTGAGGTTGTTGTTAAATTTGTTGGTGTTATGAATGTTATTTTTTGAACTTTTTTGTATTTTTCAATGTTGAGGTTGTTGTTGAATTTGTTATTATTTTTCAATGTTGATGTTATTGTTGAATTTGTTGCCGCTATTCAATGTTGAGGTTGTTGTTGAATTTGTTGGTGTTTTTCATTGTTGAGGTTTTTGTTGAATTTGTTGGTGATTTTCAGTGTTGAGGTTGTTGAATTTGTTGATGTTTTTCAATGTTGAGGTTGTTGAATTTGTTGGTGTTTTTCAATGTTGAGGTTGTTGTAGAATTTGTTAGTGTTATCAATGTTATTTTTTGAACTTTTTATATTTTTCAATGTTGAGGTTGTTGTTGAATTTGTTGTTGATTTTCAATATTGAGTTTGTTGTTGAATTTGTTGGTGTTATGAATGTTATTTTTTGAACTTTTTTGTATTTTTCAATGTTGAGGTTGTTGTTGAATTTGTTATTATTTTTCAATGTTGATGTTATTGCTAATTTGTTGCCGCTTTTCAATGTTGAGGTTGTTGTTGAATTTGGTGGTATTTTTCAATGTTGTTGATGTTGTTGAATTTGTTGGTGTTTTTCATTGTTGAGGTTTTTGTTGAATTTGTTGGTGTTTTTCATTGTTGAGGTTGTTGTTGAATTGGTAGGTATTTTTGAATTTTAAGGTTGTTGTTGAATTGGTTTGTGTTTTTCATTGTTGTGCATGTAGTTGAATTTGTTGTTGAATTGGTTGGTGTTTTTCATGTTGAGCTTGTAGTTGAATTTGTTGGTTTTTTCAATGTTGAGGTTGTTGTTGCATTTGTTGCTGTTATCAATGTTATTTTTCGAACATTTATTGTATTTTTGAAAGTTGTGCTTTTTATTGAATTTGTTGGTTTTTTTCAATGTTGAGATTGTTGTTGAATTTGTGGGTGTTTTTCAAGTTTGAGATTGTTGTTGAATTTATTGGTGTTTTTCAATGTTGAGGTTGTTGTTGAATTTATTGGTGTTTTTCAACGTTATTTTTTTAACATTTCTGTATTTTTCAATGTTGAGGTTGTTGTTGAATTTGTTGGTGTTATCAGTGTTTTTTCTGAAATTTTTCTCTTCTTTTAAAAGTTGAGGTTGTTGTTGAATTTGTTGGTATTTTTCAATGTTGCGATTGTTGAAGTTTTTCGTGTTTTTCATTGTTGAGGTTGTTGAAGTTGTTGGAGTTAGTCAATGTTGAGGTTGTTAATGAATTTGTTGGTGTTTTTCATTGTTGAAGTTGTTGTTGAATTTGTTGGTCTTTTTCAATGTTGCAGTTGTTGTTGAATGTTTTGGTCTTTTTCAATGTTGAGGTTGTTGTTGAATTTTTTGCTAATTTTCAATATTGAAGTTGTTGAATTTTTTGGGTGATTTTCAATGTTGAGGTTGTTGTTGAATTTGTTGGTGTCTTTCAATATTGAGGTTGTTGTTGAATATGTTGGTGTTTTTCAATGTTGATGTTGTTGTTGAATTTGTTGGTGACTTTCAATATTGAGGTTGTTGTTGAATTTGTTGGCGTTTTTCAATGTTGAGGTTGTTGTTGAATTTGTTGCTGTTATCAATGTTATTTTTCGAACATTTATTGTTTTTTTGAAAGTTGTGCTTTTTGTTCAATTTGTTGGTTTTTTTCAATGTTGAGATTGTTGTTGAATTTGTGGGTGTTTTTCAAGTTTGAGGTTGTTGAATTTATTGGTGTTTTTCAATGTTGAGGTTGTAGTTGAATTTATTGGTGTTTTTCAATGTTATTTTTTTAACTTTTCTGTATTTTTCAATGTTGAGGTTGTTGTTGAATTTGTTGGTGTTATCAATGTTTTTTCTGAAATTGTTCTCTTCTTTTAAAAGTTGAGGTTGTTGTTGAATTTGTTGGTGTTTTTCAATGTTGATGTTGTTGTTGAATTTGTTGGTGACTTTCAATATTGAGGTTGTTGTTGAATTTGTTGGCGTTTTTCAAAGTTGAGGTTGTTGTTGAATTTGTTATCTATGTTTTTTTTGAAATTTTTCTCTTCTTTTAAAAGTTGAGGTTGTTGTTGAATTTGTTGGTGTTTTTCAATGTTGAGGTTGTTGTTGAATTTGTCGGTGATTTTCAATATTGAGGTTGTTGTTCAATTTGTTGGCGTTTTTCAATGTTGAGGTTGTTGTTGAATTTGTTTGTGATTTTCAATATTGATGTTGTTCAAATTGTTGGTGATTAGGAATGTTGATGTTGATGTTGAATTGTTTGATGTCTTTCAATATTGAGGGTGTGGTTCAATTTTTTGGTGTTTTTCATTGTTGAGGTTGTAGTTGAATTTGTTGGTGTTATCAATGTTTTTTTTGAAATTTTTCTCGTCTTTTAAAAGTTGAGGTTGTTGTTGAATTTGTTGGTGTTTTTCAATGTTGAGCTTGTTGTTGAAATTGTAGGTTTTTTTCAATGTTGAGGTTGTTGTTGAATTTGTTGGTGTTTTTCAATGTTGAGGTTGATGTTGAATTTGTTGTTGATTTTCAATATTGATGTTGTTGTTGAATTTGATGGCGTTTTTCAATGTTGAGATTGTTGTTGAATTTTTTGCTGATTTTCAATGTTGAGGTCGTTGTTGAACTTGTTGGTGTCTTTCAATTTTGAGTTTGTTGTTGAAATTGTTGATGTTTTTCAATGTTGAGGTTGTTGTTGAATTTTTTGTTGATTTTCAATATTGAGATTGTTGTTGAATATGTTGGTGTTATCAATGTTGTGTTTTGAAATTTTTTGTTGTTTTCAACGTTAAGATTGTTGTTTTATTTGTTGGAGTTACCAATGATTTTTTTGAACTTTATCTCTTCTTTGAACAGTTGAGGTTGTTGTTGAATTTGTAGGTGTTTTTCATTGTTGATGTTGTTGTTGAAATTGTTGGTGTTATCAATGTTTTTTGTTGAACTTGTTTGTATTTTTAAAAGTTAAGGTTGTTGTTGAATTTTTTGGTGTTTTTCAACGTTGATGTTGTTGTTGAATTTGATGGTGATTTTCAAAATTGAGGTTGTTGTTGAATTTGTAGGTGTTTTTCAATGTTGTGGTTGTTGTTGAATTTGTTGGTGATTTTCAATATTGAGATTGTTTTTGAATTTTTTGGTGTTATCAATGTTATTTTTTGAAATTTTCTGTATTTTTCTAGTTGAGGTTGCAGTTGAATTTGATGGTAATTATCAATGTTGAGGTTGTTGTTGAATTTGTTTGGGTTTTTCATTGTTGAGGTTGTTCAATTTGTTGGCGTTTTTCAATCTTGAGGTTGTTGTTGAAATTGTTTGTGATTTTCAATATTGATGTTGTTCAATTTGTTGGCGTTTTTCAATCTTGAGGTTGTTGTTGAAATTGTTTGTGATTTTCAATATTGATGTTGTTGAATTTATTGGTGATTTTGAGTCTTGAGGTTGACGTTGAATTTGTTGAAGTCTTTCAATATTGAGGTTGATGTTGAATTTGCTGGAGTTTTTCAGTGTTGAGGTTGTTGTTGAATTTGTTGATGTTTTTCAATGTTGAGCTTGTTGTTGAATTAGTATATTTTTTTCAATGTTCAGGTTGTTGTTGAAATTTTTGGTGATTTTCAATGTTGTGGTTGTTGAAATTGTTTTTGTTTTTCAATGTTGAGGTTGTTGTTGAATTTATTGTTGATTTTCAATTTTGACTTTGTTGTTGAATTTGTTGGCATTTATCAATGCTGAGGTTGTTTTTGAATTTGTTGGTGTTTTTCAATGTTGACGTTGTTTTTGAATTTGTTGGTGCTTTTCAAATTTGAGGTTGTTGTTCAAATGTTTGGTGCTTTTCATTGTAGAGGTTGTTGTTGAATTTGTTGGTGTTTTTCAATGTTGAGGTTGTTGTTAAATTTGTTTGTGTTTTTCAATGTTGAGGTTTTTGTTGAAATTGTTGCTGTTATCAATGTTATTTTTTGAATATTTTTGTATTTTTCAAAGTTGAGATTGTTGTTCAAATTGTTGGTTTATTTCAATGCTGAGGTTGTTGTTGAATTTGATGGTGTTTTTCAATGTTGAGGTTGTTGTTGAATTTATTGGTGTTTTTCATTGTTGAGGTTGTTGAATTTGTTGCTGATTTTCAATGTTGAGTTGTTGTATTTGTTGGTGTTTTTGATTGTTGAGGTTGTTGTTGAATTTGTTGTTGATTTTCAATATTGAGTTTTTTGTTGAATTTGTTCTTGTTATCAATGTTATTTTTTGAAATTTTTCGTATTTTTCAATGTTGAGGTTGTTGTTGAATTTGTTGGTTTTATCAATGTTGAGGTTGTTCAATTTGTTGGTGATTTTCAATATTGATGTTGTTGTTGAATTTGTTGGTGTTTTTCATTGTTGAGGTTGTTGAATTTTTAGGTGTTTTTCATTGTTGAGGTTTTTGAAGTTGTAGGTGATTTTCAATGTTGAGTTTGTTGTTGAATTTGTTGGTGTTTTTCATTGCTCAGGTCGTTATTGAATTTGTTGGTGTTTTTCAATGTTGAGGATGTTGTTGAATTTGATGATGTTATCAATGTTCTTTTTTGAACTTTTTCTCTTCTTTAAAAGTTTAGGTTGATGATGAATTTGTTGGTGTTTTTCAATGTTGGGCTTGTTGTTGAATTTGTTGTTTTTTTTCAGTGTTGAGGTTATTGTTGAATTTGTTGGTGATTTTCAATGTTGAGGTTGTTGTTGAATTTGTTGCTTTTATCAATGTTGAGGTTGTTCAATTTGTTGGTGATTTTCAATATTGAGGTTGTTGTTGAATTTGTTGTTGATTTTCAAAATCGAGTTTGTTGTTGAATTTGATGGTGTTATCAATATTATTTTTCGAACTTTTTTTTATTTTTCAATGTTTAGGTTGTTGCTGAATTTCTTGGCGTTATCAATGTTATTTTTTGAACTTATTTGTATTTTTCAATGTTGAGGTTGTTGTTGAATTTGTTGGTTTTATAAATGTTGAGGATGTTCAATTTGTTGGGGATTTTCAATATTGAGGTTGTTGTTGAATTTGTCGGTGTTATCAACGTTTTTTTTTGAAATTGTTTGTATTTTTAATAGTTAAGGTAATTGTAGAAATTGTTGGTGTTTTTCAATGTAGAGCTTGTTCAATTTGTTGGTGATTTTCAATGCTGAGGTTGTTGTTGAACTTGTTGGTGGTATCACTGTTCTTTTTTGAACTTTTTCTCTTCTTTTAAAAGTTGAGGTTTTGTTGAATTTGTTGTTGTTTTTCAATGTTGAGCTTGTTGAATTTGTTGGTTTTTTTCAATGTTGAGGTTGTTGTTGAATTTGTTGTTGATTTTCAATATCGAGTTTGTTGTTGAATTTGATGGTGTTATCAATGTTATTTTTTGAACTTTTTCTCTTCTTTAAAAGTTGAGGTAGTTGATGAATTTGTTGGTGTTTTTCAATGTTGAGCTTGTTGTTGAATTTGTTGGTTTTTTTCAATGTTGTGGTTATTGTTGAATTTGTTGGTGATTTTCAATGTTGAGGTTGTTGTTGAATTTGGTGTTGGTTTTCTATATTGAGTTTGTTGTTGAATTCGTTGGTGTTATCAATGTTATTTTTTGAACTTTTTTGTGTTTTTCAATGTTGAGGTTGTTGTTGAATTTGTTGGTGTTATCAATGTTGAGGTTGTTCAATTTGTTGGTGATTTTCATTGTTGAGGTTGTTGAATTTTTTGGTGTTTTTCATTGTTGAGGTTGTTGAATTTTTTGGTGTTTTTCATTGTTGAGGTTGTTGAGGTTGTTGGTGTTTTTCAATATTGAGGTTGTTGTTGAATTTGTTGGTGTTTTTCAATGTTGAGCTTGTTTAATTTGTTGCCGATTATCAATGTTGAGGTTGTTGTTGAACTTGTTGGTTTTATCAATGTTCTTTCTTGAACTTTTTCTCTTCTTTTAAAAGTTGAGGTTGTAGTTGAATTTGTTGGTGTTGTTCAATGTTGAGCTTGTTGTTGAATTTGTTGGTGTTATCAATGTTCTTTTTTGAACATTTTCACTTCTTTTAAAAGTTGAGGTTGTTGTTGAATTTGTTGGTGTTTTTCAATGTTGAGGTTGTTGTTGAATTTGTTGTTGATTTTCAATATCGAGTGTGTTGATGAATTTGATGGTGTTATCAATATTATTTTTTGAACTTTTTTTTATTTTTCAATGTTGAGGTTGATGCTGAATTTGTTCGTGTTATCAATTTTATTTTACGAACTTTTCTGTATTTTTCAATGTTGAGGTTGTTGTTTAATTTGTTGGTGTTATCAATGTTTTATTTGAACTTTTTCTCATCTTTTAAAAGTTGAGGTTGTTCAATTTGTTCGTATTTATCATTGATGCGATTGATTAATTTATGGGTGTTTTTCACTGTTGAGGTTGTTGAAGTTGTTTGTGTTTTTCAATGATGAGGTTGTTGTTGAATTATTTGTTGTTCTTCATTGTTGATGTTGTTGTTGAATTTGTTGGTGATTTTAAATGTTGCGGTTGTTCTTGAATTTGTTGGTGTTATGAATGTTATTTTTTGAATTCTTTTGTATTTTTGAAAGTTGAGATTGTTGTTGAATTTGTTGGTTTATTTCAATGCTGTGGTTGTTGTTGAATTTGTTGGTGTTTTTCAATGTCGAGGTTGATGTTGAATTTGTTGGTGTATTTCATTGTTGAGGTTGTTGTTGAATTTGTTGGTGTTTTTCAATGTTGAGGTTGTTATTGAAATTGTTGCTGTTATCAATGTTATTTTATGAAAATATATTGTATTTTTGAAAATTGAGCTAGTTGTTGAAATTGTTTTTTCAATGTTGAGGTTGTTAAATTTGTTGGTGTTTTTCAATGTGGAGGTTGTTGTTGCATTTAATGGTGTTTTTTAATGTTGAGGTTGTTGTTGAATTTATTGGTGTTTTTCATTGTTGATTTTGTTGAATTTGTTGGTGATTTTCAATGTTATATTTTGAACTTTTTTGTATTTATCAATGTTGAGGTTGTTTGTAAATTTGTTCCTTTTATCAATGTTGAGGTTGTTCAATGTGTTGGTGATTTTCAATATTGAGGTTGTTGTTGAATTTGCTGGTGTTTTTCATTGTTGATGTTGTTGAATTTGTTGTTGATTTTCAATGTCGAGTTTGTTGTTGAATTTGATGGTGTTATCAATATTATTTTTGGAACTTTTTTTTATTTTTCAATGTTGAGGTTGTTGCTGAATTTGTTTGTGTTATCAATGTTATTTTTTGATCTTTTTTGTATTTGTCAATATTGAGTTTGTTGTTGAGTTTGTTGGTGTTATCAATGTTATTTTTCGAACTTTTATGTATTTTTCAGTGTTAAGGTTGTTGTTGAATTTGTTGGTTTTATCAATGTTGAGGTTGTTCAATTTGTTGTGATTTTCAATACTGAGGTTGTTGTTGAATTTGTTGGTGTTTTTCATTGTTGAGGTTGTTGAATCTTTTGGTGTTTTTTTTTGTTCTGTTTGTTGAAGTTGTTGGTGTTTTTCAATGTTGAGGTTGTTGTTGAATTTGTTGGTGTTTTTCATTGTTGAGGTTGTTGTTGAATTTGTTGGTGTTATCAACGTTTTTTGTTGAACTTGTTTGTATTTTTAATTGTTAAGGTTGTTGTAGAATTTGTTGATGTTTCTCAATGTTGAGCGTGTTCAATTTGTTGGCGATTTTCAATGTTGAGGTTCTGTTGAATTTGTTGGTTTTTATCAATGTTGAGGTTGTCGTTGAATTTGTTGTTGATTTTCAATATCGAGTTTGTTGTTGAATTTGATGGTGTTATCAATATTATTTTTTGAACTTTTTTTTATTTTTCAATGTTAAGGTTGTTGCTGAATTTGTTCGTGTTATCAATGTTATTTTTCGAACTTTTTTGTATTTTTCAATGTTGAGGATGTTGTTGAATTGTTGTGTTATCAATGTTTTTTTTGAACTTTTTCTCATCTTTTATAAGTTGTGGGTGTTGAATTTGTTGGAATTTTTCATTGTTGATGTTGTTGTTGAATTTGTAGGTGTTTTTCATTGTCGTGGTTGATGTTGAATTTATTGGTGTTTTTCAATGTTGAGGTTGTTGTTGAATTTGTTGCTGTTTTTCATTGATGATGTTGTTGTTGAATTTGTAGGTGTTTTTCATTCTTGTGGTTTTTGTTGAATTTGTGGTGTTATCTATGTTTTTTTTGAACTTTTTCTCTTCCTTTAAAAGTTGAGGTTGTTGTTGAATTTGTTGGAGTTATCAATGTTATTTTTCGAACTTTTTTGTATTTTTCAATGTTGAAGTTGTTGTTGAGTTTGTTGGTGTTATCAATGTTTTTTTTGAACATTTTCTCTTCTATTAAAAGTTGAGGTTGTTGTTGAATTTGTTGGTCTTTTTCAATGTTGAGCTTGTTTTTGAATTTGTTGGTGCTTTTCAAATTTGAAGTTGTTGTTGAATTTTTAAGTGCTTTTCACTGTAGAGGTTGTTGTTGAATTTTCTGGTGATTTTCAATGTTGAGGTTGTTCTTGAATTTGTTGGTATTATGAATGTTATTTTTTGAATTTTTTGTATTTTTGAAATTTAAGATTGTTGTTGAAATTTTTGTTTTATTTCAATGCTGAGGTTGCTGTTGAATTTGTTGGTGTTTTTCAATGCTGAGGTTGTTGTTAAATTTCTTGGTGTTTTTCATTGTTGAGGTTGTTGTTGAATTTGTTGGTGTTTTCAATGTTGAGGTTGTTGTTGAATTTGTTGTTGATTTTCAACATGGAGTTTTTTGTTGAATTTGTTCGTGTTATCAATGTTATTTTTTGAGTTTTTTTTGTATTTTTCAATGTTGAGGTTGCTGTTGAATTTGTTGGTTTTATCAATCTTGAGGTTGGTCAATTTATTGGTGATTTTCAATGTTGAGGTTGTTGTTGAATTTGTTGTTGTTTTTCATTGTTGTGGTTGTTGTTGAATTTGTTGGCGTTTTTCCATGTTGAGATTGTTGTTGAATTTGCTGGTGTTTTTCAGTGTTGAGGTTGTTGTTGAATTTGTTGGTGATATGCAATATTGAGGTAGTTGTTGAATTTGTTGGTGTTATCAATGTTATTTTATGAACTTTTTTGTATTTTTAAATGTTGAGGTTGTTGTTGAAATTGTTGGTATTTTTCAATGATGTGTTTGTTGTTGAATTTGTTGGTGTTTTTCATTGTTGAGGTTGTTGTTGAATTTGTTGGTGTTTTTCAATGTTGAGGTTGTTGAATGTGTTGCTGTTTTTCAATGTTGATATTGTTGTTGCATTTATTGGTGTTTTTCATTGTTGAGGTTGTTGTTGAATTTGGTGGAATTTTTGAATGTTGAGGTTGTTGTTGAATTTGTTGGTGAATTTCAACGTGGAGGTTGTTGAATTTATTGCTGTTTTTCAATGTTGAGGTTGTTGTTGAATTTATTGCTGTCTTTCATTGTTGAGGTTGTTGTTGAATTGGGTGGTATTTTTTAATGTTGAGGTTTTTGTTGAATTTGTTGGTGATCTGCATTGTTGAGGTTGTTGTTGAAGTTGTTGGTGTTTTTCAATGTTGAAGTTGTTGTTGAATTTATCGGTGTTTTTCAATGCTGAGGTTGTTACCTGAATTTGTTGGTGTTTTTCAATGTTGATTTTGTTAAATTGTTTGGTGATTTTCAATATTGAGGTAGTTGTTGAATTTGTTGGTGTTATCAATGTTATTTTTTGAACATTTATTGTATTTTTGAAAGTTGAGCATGTTCTTGAATTTGTTCATGTATTTCCTTGTTGAGGTTGTTGTTGAATTTTTTGGTGCTTTTCAATGTTGAGGTTGTTCTAAAATTTTTTGGTGTTTTCATTGTTGAAGTTGTTGTTGAATTTGCTGGTGTTTTTCAATGTTGAGGTTGTTATTGAATTTGTTGCTGTTATCAATGTTATATTTTGAACATATATTGTATTTTTGAAAGTTGAGTTTGTTGAATTTGTCGGTTTTTTTCAATGTTGAGGTTGTTGTTGAATGTATTGGTGTTTTTCAATGTTGAGGTTGTTGTTGAATTTATTGGTGTTTTTCAATGATGAGGTTGTTGTTGGATTTGTTGATGTTTTCAATGTTGATTTTGTTGAATTTGTTGGTGATTTACCATATTGAGTTTGTTGCTGAATTTGTTTGTGTTTTCATTGTTATTTTTTGAAGTTTTTTGTATTTTTCAATGTTGCGGTTGTTGTTGATTTTTTTCGTGTATTTCATTGTTGAGGTTGTAGTTGAATTTGTTGGTGTTTTTCAATGTTGAGGTTGTTGTTGAATTTGTTGGTGTCATTCAATATTGAGGTTGTTGTTGAATTTCTTAGTGATTTCAATGTTGTGGTTGTTGTTGAATTTGTAGGTGTTTTTCATTCTTGTGGTTTTTGTTGAATTTGTTGGTGTTATCTATGTTTTTTTTTAACTTTTTCTCTTCCTTTAAAAGTTGAGGTTGTTGTTGAATTTGTTGGAGTTATCAATGTTATTTTTCGAACTTTTTTGTATTTTTCAATGTTGAAGTTGTTGTTGAGTTTGTTGGTGTTATCAATGTTTTTTTTGAACATTTTCTCTTCTATTAAAAGTTGAGGTTGTTGTTGAATTTGTTGGTCTTTTTCAATGTTGAGTTTGTTTTTGAATTTGTTGGTGCTTTTCAAATTTGAAGTTGTTGTTGAATTTTTAAGTGCTTTTCACTGTAGAGTTTGTTGTTGAATTTTCTGGTGATTTTCAATGTTGAGGTTGTTCTTGAATTTGTTGGTATTATGAATGTTATTTTTTGAATTTTTTGTATTTTTGAAATTTAAGATTGTTGTTGAAATTTTTGTTTTATTTCAATGCTGAGGTTGCTGTTGAATTTGTTGGTGTTTTTCAATGCTGAGGTTGTTGTTAAATTTCTTGGTGTTTTTCATTGTTGAGGTTGTTGTTGAATTTGTTGGTGTTTTCAATGTTGAGGTTGTTGTTGAATTTGTTGTTGATTTTCAACATGGAGTTTTTTGTTGAATTTGTTCGTGTTATCAATGTTATTTTTTGAGTTTTTTTGTATTTTTCAATGTTGAGGTTGTTGTTGAATTTGTTGGTTTTATCAATCTTGAGGTTGGTCAATTTATTGGTGATTTTCAATGTTGAGGTTGTTGTTGAATTTGTTGGTGTTTTTCATTGTTGGGGTTGTTCAAATTTTAGTTGGTTTTCATTGTTGAGGTTTTTGAAGTTGCAGGTAATTTTCAATGTTGAGTTTGTTGTTCAATTTGTTGGTGTTTTTCATTGCTCAGGTTGTAGTTGAATTTGTTGGTTTTTTTCAATGTTGAGGTTATTGTTGAATTTGTTGGTGATTTTCAATGTTGAGGTTGTTGTTGAATTTGTTGTTGATTTTCTATATTGAGTTTGTTGTTGAATTCGTTGGTGTTATCAATGTTATTTTTTGAAATTTTTTGTATTTTTCAATGTTGAGGGTATTGTTGAATTTGTTGCTTTTATCAATGTTGAGGTTGTTCAATTTGTTGGTGATTTTCAATATTGAGGTTGTTGTTGAATTTGCTGGTGTTTTTCATTGTTGATGTTGTTGTTGAATTTGTTGTTGATTTTCAATGTCGAGTTTGTTGTTGAATTTGATGGTGTTATCAATATTATTTTTGGAACTTTTTTTTATTTTTCAATGTTGAGGTTGTTGCTGAATTTGTTGGTGTTATCAATGTTATTTTTTGATCTTTTTTGTATTTGTCAATGTTGAGGTTGTTGTTCAATTTGTTTGTGTTATCAATGTTATTTTTTGAACTTTTTTGTATTTTTCAATGTTGAGGTTGTTGTTGAATTTGTTGGTTTTATCAATGTTGAGGTTGTTTAATTTGTTGTGATTTTCAATACTGAGTTTGTTGTTGAATTTGTTGGTGTTTTTCATTGTTGAGGTTGTTGAATCTTTTGGTGTTTTTTTTTGTTCTGTTTGTTGAAGTTGTTGGTGTTTTTCAAAGTTGAGGTTGTTGTTGAATTTGTTGGTGTTTTTCATTGTTGAGGTTGTTGTTGAATTTGTTGGTGTTATCAACGTTTTATGTTGAACTTGTTTGTATTTTTAATTGTTAAGGTTGTTGTAGAATTTGTTGATGTTTTTCAATGTTGAGCGTGTTCAATTTGTTGGCGATTTTCAATGTTGAGGTTCTGTTGAATTTGTTGGTTTTTATCAATGTTGAGGTTGTCGTTGAATTTGTTGTTGATTTTCAATATCGAGTTTGTTGTTGAATTTGATGGTGTTATCAATATTATTTTTTGAACTTTTTTTATTTTTCAATGTTGAGGTTGTTGCTGAATTTGTACGTGTTATCAATGTTATTTTTCGAACATTTTTGTATTTTCCAATGTTGAGGATGTTGTTGAATTTGTTGGTGTTATCAATGTTTTTTTTGAACTTTTTCTCATCTTTTATAAGTTGTGGTTGTTGAATTAGTTGGAATTTTTCATTGTTGATGTTGTTGTTGAATTTGTAGGTGTTTTTCATTGTCGTGGTTGATGTTGAATTTGTTGGTGTTTTTCAATGTTGGGGTTGTTGTTGAATTTGTTGCTGTTTTTCATTGATGATGTTGTTGTTGAATTTGTTGGTGTTTTTCAATGTTGAGGTTGTTGTTGAACTTGTTGCTGTTATCAATGTTATTTTTTGAACATTTATTGTATTTTTGAAAGTTAAGCTTGTTGTTGAATTTGTCTTTTATTCAATGTTGAGGTTGTTGAATTTGATGGTATTTTTCAATGTTGAAGTTGTTGTTGAGTTTAATGTTGTTTTTTTAATGTTGAGGTTGTTGTTGAATTTATTGGTGTTTTTCTATGTTGATTTTGTTGAATTTGTTGGTGATTTTCAATGTTGAGGTTGTTCTTGAATTTGTTGGTGTTACGAATGTTATTATTAGAACTTTTTAGTATTTTTGAAAGTTGCGCTGGTTGTTGAATTTGTTGGTTTATTTCAATGCTGAGGTTGTTGTAGAATTTGTTGGTGTTTTTCAATGTTGAGGTTGTTGTTGAATTTGTTGGTGATTTTTAATGTTGAGGTTGTTGTTGAATTTGTTGGTGTAATCAACGTTTTTTGTTGAAATTGTTTGTATTTTCAATAGTTAAGGTTATTGTAGAATTTGTTGGTGTTTTTCAATGTTGAGCTTGTTCAATTTGATGGTGATATTCAATGTTGAGGTTGTTGTTCAACTTCTTGGTTTTATGAATGTTCTTTTTTGAACTTTTTCTCTTCTTTTAAAAGTTGAGGTTGTTGTTGAAATGTTGGTGTTGTTCAATGTTGAGGTTGTTGTTGAATTTGTTGGTGTTATCAATGTTCCTTTTTGAACTTTTTCACTTCTTTTAAAAGTTGAGGTTGTTGTTGAATTTGTTGGTGTTTTTCAATGTTGAGGTTGTTGTTGAATTTGTTGCTGATTTTCAATATCGAGTGTGTTGATGAATTTGATGGTGTTTTCAATATTATTTTTTGAACTTTTTTTTATTTTTCAATGTTGAGGTTGATGCTGAATTTGTTCGTGTTATCAATTTTATTTTACGAACTTTTCTGTAATTTTCAATGTTGAGGTTGTTGTTTAATTTGTTGCTGTTATCAATGTTTTTTTTGAACTTTTTACCTTCTTTTAAAAGTTGAGGTTGTTGTTGAATTTGTTGGTGATTTTCAATGTTGAGCTTGTTGTTGAATTTGTAGGTTTTTTCAATGTTGAGGTTTTTGTTGAAATTGTTGATGTATTTCAATGTTGAGGTTGTTGTTGAATTTATTGTTGATTTTCAATATTGAGTTTGTTGTTGAATTTTTTGGTCATATCAATGTTATTTTTTGAAATTTTTTGTATTTTTCAATGCTGAGGTTGTTGTTGAATTTGTTGGTGTTATAAATCTTTTTTTTGAACGTTTGCTCTTCTTTTAAAAGTCGAGGTTGTTGTTGAATTTGTTGTTATATTTCAATGTTGCGGTTGTTGAATTTATTGGTGTTTTTCATTGTTGAGGTTGTTGTTGAATTGGTAGGTATTTTTGAATGTTGAGGTTGTTGTTGTATTTGTTGTTGTTTTTCATTGTTGAGGTTGTTGTTGAATTTGTTGGTCTTTTTCAATGTTGCAGTTGTTGTTGAATGTTTTGGTGTTTTTCATTGTTGAGGTTGTAGTTGAATTTGTGGGTTTATTTCAATGTTGAAGTTGTTGTTGAATTTGTTGGTGATTTTCACTATTGAGGCTCTTGTTGAATTTGTTAGCGTTTTTCAACGTTGGGGATGTTGTTGAATTTTTTGGTTATTTTCAATATTGAAGTTGTTGAATTTTTTGGGTGATTTTCCATTTTGAGGTTGTTGTTGAATTTGTTGTTGTCTTTCAATATTGAGGTTGTTGTTGAATTTGTTGGTGTTTTTCAATGTTGATGTTGTTGTTGAATTTGTTGGTGACTTTCAATATTGAGGTTGTTGTTGAATTTGTAGGTGTTTTTCAATGTTGAGGTTGTTGTTGAATTTGTTGGTGTTATCAATGTTTTTTTTTGCAATTTTTCTCTTCTTTTAAAAGTTGAGGTTGTTGTTGAATTTGTTTTTGTTTTTCAATGTTGATGTTTTTGTTGAATTTTTTGGTGATTTTCAATATTGAGGTTGTTGATCAAGTTGTTGGCGTTTTTCAATGTTGAGGTTGATGTTGAATCTGTTTGTGATTTTCAATATTGATGTTGTTCATTTTGTAGGTGATTTTGAATGTTGAGGTTGATGTTGAATTTGTTGATGTCTTTCAATATTGTGGGTGTGATTCAATTAGTTGGTGATTTTCATTGTTGAGGTTGTAGTTGAAGTTGTTGGTGTTATTAATATTTTTTGAACTTTTTCTCGTCTTTAAGAGTTGAGGTTGTTGTTGCATTTGTTGGTGTTTTTTAATGTTGAGCTTGTTGTTGAAATTGTAGGTTATTTTCAATGTTGACGTTGTTGTTGAAATTGTAGGTGTTTTTCAATGTTGAGGTTGATGTTGAATTTGTTGGTGATTTTCAATGTTGAGTTTGTTGTTGAATTTGTTGTTATTTTTCAATATTGAGTTTTCTGTTGAATTTGTTGGTGTTATCAATGCTATTTTTTGAACTTTTTGTATTTTTCAACTTTGAGGTTGTTGTTGAATTTGTTGGTGTTATCAATGTTATTTTTTTAACTTTACTGTATTTTTCAATGTAGAGGTTGTTGTTGAATTTGTTGGTGTTATCAATGTTTTTTATGAAATTTTTCTCTTCCTTTTAAAGTTGAGGATGTTGTTGAATTTGTTGGTATTTTTCAATGTTGCGATAGTTGAGTTTTTTGGTCTTTTTCATTGTTGAGGTTGTTGAAGATGTTGGTGTTTTTCAATGTTGAGGTTGTTATTGAATTTGTTGGTGTTTTTCATTGTTGAGGTTGTTGTTGAATTTGTTGGTGTTTTTCAATGTTGCAGTTGTTGTTGAATGTTTTTGCTGTTTTTCATTGTTGAGGTTTTTGAATTTGTGGGTTTATTGCAATGATGAGGTTGTTTTTGAACTTGTTGGTGATTATCAACATTGAGGTTCTTGTTGAATTTGTTGGCGTTTTTCAATGTTGATGTTGTTGTTGAATATGTTGGTGTCTTTCAATATTGAGGTTGTTGTTGAAATTGTTGGTGTTATCAATGTTATTTTTCGAACTTTTCTGTATCTTTCAATGTTGAGGTTGATGTTGAATTTGTTGGTATTTATCAATGTTGAGGTTGTTGTTGAATTTGTTGGTGTTTTTCATTGTTGAGGTCGTTGATGAATTTGTTGCTGTTTTTCAATGTTGAGGTTGTTGTTGAATTTTTTGCTGATTTTCATTGTTGAAGTTGGACTTGACTTTGTTGGCTGTTTTCAATGTTGAGGTTGTTGTTGAATTTTTTGCTGATTTTCAATATTGAGGATCTTGTTGAATTTCTTGTCGTTTTTCACTGTTGAGGTTGTTGTTGAATTTGTTGGTGATTTTCAATATTGAAGTTGTTGAATTTATTGGGTGATTTTAAATGTTGAGATTGTTGTTGAATTTGTTGGATTCTTTCAATATTGAGGTTGTTGTTGAATTTGTTGGTGTTTTTCAATGTTGAGGTTGTTGTTGAATTTGTGGTGACATTCAATATTGAGGTTGTAGTTGAATTTGTTGGCGTTTTTCCATCTTGAGGTTGTTGTACAATTTGTTGGTTTCTTTCAATATTGAGGTTGTTGTTTAATTTGTTGGCGTTTTTCAATGTTGAGGTTGTTGTTGAATTTGATGGTGATTTTCAATATTTAGTTTGTTGTTGAATTTGTTGGTGTTTTTCAATGTTGAGGTTGTTGTTGAATTTGATGGTTATTTTCAATATTGATGTTGTTGAATTTGTTGGTGATTTTGAATGTTGAGGTTGTTGATGAATTTGTTGGTGTCTTTCAATATTGAGGTTGTTGTTGAATTTGATGGTGTTATCAATGTTTTCTTTGAACTTTTTCTCATCTTTTAAAAGTTGTGGTTGTTGTTTAAATTTGTTGATGTTTTTCAATGTTGAGCTTGTTGTTGAATTTGCATGTTTCTTTCAATGTTGAGGTTGTTGTTGAATTTTTTGTTGTTTTTCAATGTTGAGGTTGTTGTTGAATTTGTTTGTGTTATCAATGTTATTTTTTGAACTTTTCTGTATCTTTCAATGTTGAGGTTGTTGTTGAATTTGTTGGTGTTTTTCATTGTTATGGTTGTTGTTGAATTTGTTGGTGTTATCAATGTTTTCTTTGAATTTTTTCTCTTCTTTTAAAAGTTGTGGTTTTTGTTTAAATTTGTTGGTGTTTTTCAATGTTGAGCTTGTTGTTGAATTTGCAGGTTTCTTTCAATCTTGAGGTTGTTGTCGAATTTGTTGTTGTTTTTCACTGTTATGGTTGTTGTTGAATTTGTTGGAGTTATCAATGTTTTCTTTGAACTTTATCTCTTCTTTTAAATGTTGTGGTTGTTGTTGAAATTTGTTGGTGTTTTTCAAAGTTGAGTTTGTTGTTGAATTTTTTGGTGTTTTTCAATGTTGAGGTTGTTGTTGAATTTGTTTGTGTTATCAATGCTTTTTTTGAACTTTTCTGTATCTTTCAATGTTGAGGTTGTTGTTGAATTTGTTAGTGTTTTTCATTGTTGAGGTTGTTGTTGAATTTGTTGTTGTTTTTCAATGTTGAGGTTGTTGTTGAGTTTGTTGCTGTTATCAATGTTATTTTTTGAACTTTTTTTTTTGAAAGTTGAACTTGTTGAATTTGTTGGGTTTTTTATTGCTGAGGTTGCTGTTGAATTAGTGGCTGTTTTTCAATGTTGAGGTTGTTGTTGAATTTGTTGGTGTTTTTCATTGCTGAGGATGTTGTTGAATTTGTTGCTGTTTTTCAATATTGTGGTTTTTGTTGAATTTTTTGTTTTTTTTCATTGTTGAGGTTGGACTTGACTTTGTTGGCTGTTGTCAATGTTGAGGTTGTTGTTGAATTTGTTGCTGATTTTCAATATTGAAGATCTTGTTGATTTTCTTGGCGTTTTTCAATGTTGAGGTTGTTGTTGAATTTGTTGGTGATTTTCAATATTGAAGTTGTTGAATTTGTTGGGTGATTTTAAATGTTGAGATTGTTGTTGAATTTGTTGGTGATTTTCAATGTTGAGGTTGTTGTTGAATTTGTGGTGACTTTCAATATTGATGTTGTTGTTGAATATGTTGGCGTTTTTCCATGTTGCAGTTGTTGATGAATTTGTGGTGACTTTCAATATTGAGGTTGTTGTTGAATTTGTTGGCGTTTTTCAATGTTGAGGTTGTTGTTGAATGTGTTGGTGATTTTCAATATTGAGGTTGTTGTTGAATTTGTTGGCGTTTTACAATGTTGAGGTTGTTGTTGAATTTGATGGTGATTTTCAATATTGATGTTGTTGAATTTGTTGGTGATTTTGAATGTTGAGGTTGTTGTTGAATTTGTTGGTGTCTTACAATATTGAGGTTGTTGTTGAATTTGTTGTTGTTTTTCATTGTTGAGGTTGTTGTTGAATTTGTTGGTGTTTTTCAATGTTGAGGTTGTTGTTGAATTTGTTGCTGTTATCAATGTTATTTTTAGAACTTATTTATTTGAAAGTTGAGCTTGTTGAATTTGTTGGTTATTTTCATTGTTGAGGTTGTTGTTGAATTTGTTGCTCTTTTTCAATGTTGAGGTTGTTGTTGTATTTATTGGTGTTTTTCATTGTTGAGGTTGTTGTTGAAGTTGTTGGTGTTTTTCAATGTTGAAGTTGTTGTTGAAGTTTTTGGAGTTTTTCATTGTTGAGGTTGGACTTGACTTTGTTGGCTGTTTTCAATGTTGAGGTTGTTGTTGAATTTGTTGCTGATTTTCAATATTGAGGATCTTGTTGAATTGCAAGGCGTTTTTCAATGTTGATGTTGGTGATGAATTTGTTGGTGATTTTCAATATTGAAGTTGTTGAATTAGTTGGGTGAGTTTAAATTTTGAGATTGTTGTTGAATTTGTTGGATTCCTTCAATATTGAGGTTGTTGTTTAATTTTTTTGGTGTTTTTCAATGTTGAGGTTGTTGTTGAATTTGTTGTTGTTTTTCATTGTTGTGGTTGTTGTTGAATTTGTTGGCGTTTTTCCATGTTGAGATTGTTGTTGAATTTGCTGGTGTTTTTCAGTGTTGAGGTTGTTGTTGAATTTGTTGGTGATATGCAATATTGAGGTAGTTGTTGAATTTGTTGGTGTTATCAATGTTATTTTATGAACTTTTTTGTATTTTTAAATGTTGAGGTTGTTGTTGAAATTGTTGGTATTTTTCAATGATGTGTTTGTTGTTGAATTTGTTGGTGTTTTTCATTGTTGAGGTTGTTGTTGAATTTGTTGGTGTTTTTCAATGTTGAGGTTGTTGAATGTGTTGCTGTTTTTCAATGTTGATATTGTTGTTGCATTTATTGGTGTTTTTCATTGTTGAGGTTGTTGTTGAATTTGGTGGAATTTTTGAATGTTGAGGTTGTTGTTGAATTAGTTGGTGAATTTCAACGTGGAGGTTGTTGAATTTATTGCTGTTTTTCAATGTTGAGGTTGTTGTTGAATTTATTGCTGTCTTTCATTGTTGAGGTTGTTGTTGAATTGGGTGGTATTTTTGAATGTTGAGGTTTTTGTTGAATTTGTTGGTGATCTGCATTGTTGAGGTTGTTGTTGAAGTTGTTGGTGTTTTTCAATGTTGAAGTTGTTGTTGAATTTATCGGTGTTTTTCAATGCTGAGGTTGTTACCTGAATTTGTTGGTGTTTTTCAATGTTGATTTTGTTAAATTGTTTGGTGATTTTCAATATTGAGGTAGTTGTTGAATTTGTTGGTGTTATCAATGTTATTTTTTGAACATTTATTGTATTTTTGAAAGTTGAGCATGTTCTTGAATTTGTTCATGTATTTCCTTGTTGAGGTTGTTGTTGAATTTTTTGGTGCTTTTCAATGTTGAGGTTGTTCTAAAATTTTTTGGTGTTTTCATTGTTGAAGTTGTTGTTGAATTTGCTGGTGTTTTTCAATGTTGAGGTTGTTATTGAATTTGTTGCTGTTATCAATGTTATATTTTGAACATATATTGTATTTTTGAAAGTTGAGTTTGTTGAATTTGTCGGTTTTTTTCAATGTTGAGGTTGTTGTTGAATGTATTGGTGTTTTTCAATGTTGAGGTTGTTGTTGAATTTATTGGTGTTTTTCAATGATGAGGTTGTTGTTGGATTTGTTGATGTTTTCAATGTTGATTTTGTTGAATTTGTTGGTGATTTACCATATTGAGTTTGTTGCTGAATTTGTTTGTGTTTTCATTGTTATTTTTTGAAGTTTTTTGTATTTTTCAATGTTGCGGTTGTTGTTGATTTTTTTCGTGTATTTCATTGCTGAGGTTGTAGTTGAATTTGTTGGTGTTTTTCAATGTTGAGGTTGTTGTTGAATTTGTTGGTGTCATTCAATATTGAGGTTGTTGTTGAATTTCTTAGTGATTTCAATGTTGTGGTTGTTGTTGAATTTGTAGGTGTTTTTCATTCTTGTGGTTTTTGTTGAATTTGTTGGTGTTATCTATGTTTTTTTTGAACTTTTTCTCTTCCTTTAAAAGTTGAGGTTGTTGTTGAATTTGTTGGAGTTATCAATGTTATTTTTCGAACTTTTTTGTATTTTTCAATGTTGAAGTTGTTGTTGAGTTTGTTGGTGTTATCAATGTTTTTTTTGAACATTTTCTCTTCTATTAAAAGTTGAGGTTGTTGTTGAATTTGTTGGTCTTTTTAAATTTGAAGTTGTTGTTGAATTTTTAAGTGCTTTTCACTGTAGAGTTTGTTGTTGAATTTTCTGGTGATTTTCAATGTTGAGGTTGTTCTTGAATTTGTTGGTATTATGAATGTTATTTTTTGAATTTTTTGTATTTTTGAAATTTAAGATTGTTGTTGAAATTGTTGTTTTATTTCAATGCTGAGGTTGCTGTTGAATTTGTTGGTGTTTTTCAATGCTGAGGTTGTTGTTAAATTTCTTGGTGTTTTTCATTGTTGAGGTTGTTGTTGAATTTGTTGGTGTTTTCAATGTTGAGGTTGTTGTTGAATTTGTTGTTGATTTTCAACATGGAGTTTTTTGTTGAATTTGTTCGTGTTATCAATGTTATTTTTTGAGTTTTTTTGTATTTTTCAATGTTGAGGTTGTTGTTGAATTTGTTGGTTTTATCAATCTTGAGGTTGGTCAATTTATTGGTGATTTTCAATGTTGAGGTTGTTGTTGAATTTGTTGGTGTTTTTCATTGTTGGGGTTGTTCAAATTTTAGTTGGTTTTCATTGTTGAGGTTTTTGAAGTTGCAGGTAATTTTCAATGTTGAGTTTGTTGTTCAATTTGTTGGTGTTTTTCATTGCTCAGGTTGTAGTTGAATTTGTTGGTTTTTTTCAATGTTGAGGTTATTGTTGAATTTGTTGGTGATTTTCAATGTTGAGGTTGTTGTTGAATTTGTTGTTGATTTTCTATATTGAGTTTGTTGTTGAATTCGTTGGTGTTATCAATGTTATTTTTTGAAATTTTTTGTATTTTTCAATGTTGAGGGTATTGTTGAATTTGTTGCTTTTATCAATGTTGAGGTTGTTCAATTTGTTGGTGATTTTCAATATTGAGGTTGTTGTTGAATTTGCTGGTGTTTTTCATTGTTGATGTTGTTGTTGAATTTGTTGTTGATTTTCAATGTCGAGTTTGTTGTTGAATTTGATGGTGTTATCAATATTATTTTTGGAACTTTTTTTTATTTTTCAATGTTGAGGTTGTTGCTGAATTTGTTGGTGTTATCAATGTTATTTTTTGATCTTTTTTGTATTTGTCAATGTTGAGGTTGTTGTTCAATTTGTTTGTGTTATCAATGTTATTTTTTGAACTTTTTTGTATTTTTCAATGTTGAGGTTGTTGTTGAATTTGTTGGTTTTATCAATGTTGAGGTTGTTTAATTTGTTGTGATTTTCAATACTGAGTTTGTTGTTGAATTTGTTGGTGTTTTTCATTGTTGAGGTTGTTGAATCTTTTGGTGTTTTTTTTTGTTCTGTTTGTTGAAGTTGTTGGTGTTTTTCAAAGTTGAGGTTGTTGTTGAATTTGTTGGTGTTTTTCATTGTTGAGGTTGTTGTTGAATTTGTTGGTGTTATCAACGTTTTATGTTGAACTTGTTTGTATTTTTAATTGTTAAGGTTGTTGTAGAATTTGTTGATGTTTTTCAATGTTGAGCGTGTTCAATTTGTTGGCGATTTTCAATGTTGAGGTTCTGTTGAATTTGTTGGTTTTTATCAATGTTGAGGTTGTCGTTGAATTTGTTGTTGATTTTCAATATCGAGTTTGTTGTTGAATTTGATGGTGTTATCAATATTATTTTTTGAACTTTTTTTATTTTTCAATGTTGAGGTTGTTGCTGAATTTGTACGTGTTATCAATGTTATTTTTCGAACATTTTTGTATTTTCCAATGTTGAGGATGTTGTTGAATTTGTTGGTGTTATCAATGTTTTTTTTGAACTTTTTCTCATCTTTTATAAGTTGTGGTTGTTGAATTAGTTGGAATTTTTCATTGTTGATGTTGTTGTTGAATTTGTAGGTGTTTTTCATTGTCGTGGTTGATGTTGAATTTGTTGGTGTTTTTCAATGTTGGGGTTGTTGTTGAATTTGTTGCTGTTTTTCATTGATGATGTTGTTGTTGAATTTGTTGGTGTTTTTCAATGTTGAGGTTGTTGTTGAACTTGTTGCTGTTATCAATGTTATTTTTTGAACATTTATTGTATTTTTGAAAGTTAAGCTTGTTGTTGAATTTGTCTTTTATTCAATGTTGAGGTTGTTGAATTTGATGGTATTTTTCAATGTTGAAGTTGTTGTTGAGTTTAATGTTGTTTTTTTAATGTTGAGGTTGTTGTTGAATTTATTGGTGTTTTTCTATGTTGATTTTGTTGAATTTGTTGGTGATTTTCAATGTTGAGGTTGTTCTTGAATTTGTTGGTGTTACGAATGTTATTATTAGAACTTTTTAGTATTTTTGAAAGTTGCGCTGGTTGTTGAATTTGTTGGTTTATTTCAATGCTGAGGTTGTTGTAGAATTTGTTGGTGTTTTTCAATGTTGAGGTTGTTGTTGAATTTGTTGGTGATTTTTAATGTTGAGGTTGTTGTTGAATTTGTTGGTGTAATCAACGTTTTTTGTTGAAATTGTTTGTATTTTCAATAGTTAAGGTTATTGTAGAATTTGTTGGTGTTTTTCAATGTTGAGCTTGTTCAATTTGATGGTGATATTCAATGTTGAGGTTGTTGTTCAACTTCTTGGTTTTATGAATGTTCTTTTTTGAACTTTTTCTCTTCTTTTAAAAGTTGAGGTTGTTGTTGAATTTGTTGGTGTTGTTCAATGTTGAGGTTGTTGTTGAATTTGTTGGTGTTATCAATGTTCCTTTTTGAACTTTTTCACTTCTTTTAAAAGTTGAGGTTGTTGTTGAATTTGTTGGTGTTTTTCAATGTTGAGGTTGTTGTTGAATTTGTTGCTGATTTTCAATATCGAGTGTGTTGATGAATTTGATGGTGTTTTCAATATTATTTTTTGAACTTTTTTTTATTTTTCAATGTTGAGGTTGATGCTGAATTTGTTCGTGTTATCAATTTTATTTTACGAACTTTTCTGTAATTTTCAATGTTGAGGTTGTTGTTTAATTTGTTGCTGTTATCAATGTTTTTTTTGAACTTTTTACCATCTTTTAAAAGTTGAGGTTGTTGTTGAATTTGTTGGTGATTTTCAATGTTGAGCTTGTTGTTGAATTTGTAGGTTTTTTCAATGTTGAGGTTTTTGTTGAAATTGTTGATGTATTTCAATGTTGAGGTTGTTGTTGAATTTATTGTTGATTTTCAATATTGAGTTTGTTGTTGAATTTTTTGGTCATATCAATGTTATTTTTTGAAATTTTTTGTATTTTTCAATGCTGAGGTTGTTGTTGAATTTGTTGGTGTTATAAATGTTTTTTTTGAACGTTTGCTCTTCTTTTAAAAGTCGAGGTTGTTGTTGAATTTGTTGTTATATTTCAATGTTGCGGTTGTTGAATTTATTGGTGTTTTTCATTGTTGAGGTTGTTGTTGAATTGGTAGGTATTTTTGAATGTTGAGGTTGTTGTTGTATTTGTTGTTGTTTTTCATTGTTGAGGTTGTTGTTGAATTTGTTGGTCTTTTTCAATGTTGCAGTTGTTGTTGAATGTTTTGGTGTTTTTCATTGTTGAGGTTGTAGTTGAATTTGTGGGTTTATTTCAATGTTGAAGTTGTTGTTGAATTTGTTGGTGATTTTCACTATTGAGGCTCTTGTTGAATTTGTTAGCGTTTTTCAATGTTGGGGATGTTGTTGAATTTTTTGGTTATTTTCAATATTGAAGTTGTTGAATTTTTTGGGTGATTTTCCATTTTGAGGTTGTTGTTGAATTTGTTGTTGTCTTTCAATATTGAGGTTGTTGTTGAATTTGTTGGTGTTTTTCAATGTTGATGTTGTTGTTGAATTTGTTGGTGACTTTCAATATTGAGGTTGTTGTTGAATTTGTAGGTGTTTTTCAATGTTGAGGTTGTTGTTGAATTTGTTGGTGTTATCAATGTTTTTTTTTGCAATTTTTCTCTTCTTTTAAAAGTTGAGGTTGTTGTTGAATTTGTTTTTGTTTTTCAATGTTGATGTTTTTGTTGAATTTTTTGGTGATTTTCAATATTGAGGTTGTTGATCAAGTTGTTGGCGTTTTTCAATGTTGAGGTTGATGTTGAATCTGTTTGTGATTTTCAATATTGATGTTGTTCATTTTGTAGGTGATTTTGAATGTTGAGGTTGATGTTGAATTTGTTGATGTCTTTCAATATTGTGGGTGTGATTCAATTAGTTGGTGTTTTTCATTGTTGAGGTTGTAGTTGAAGTTGTTGGTGTTATTAATATTTTTTGAACTTTTTCTCGTCTTTAAGAGTTGAGGTTGTTGTTGCATTTGTTGGTGTTTTTTAATGTTGAGCTTGTTGTTGAAATTGTAGGTTATTTTCAATGTTGACGTTGTTGTTGAAATTGTAGGTGTTTTTCAATGTTGAGGTTGATGTTGAATTTGTTGGTGATTTTCAATGTTGAGTTTGTTGTTGAATTTGTTGTTATTTTTCAATATTGAGTTTTCTGTTGAATTTGTTGGTGTTATCAATGCTATTTTTTGAACTTTTTGTATTTTTCAACTTTGAGGTTGTTGTTGAATTTGTTGGTGTTATCAATGTTATTTTTTTAACTTTACTGTATTTTTCAATGTAGAGGTTGTTGTTGAATTTGTTGGTGTTATCAATGTTTTTTATGAAATTTTTCTCTTCCTTTTAAAGTTGAGGATGTTGTTGAATTTGTTGGTATTTTTCAATGTTGCGATAGTTGAGTTTTTTGGTCTTTTTCATTGTTGAGGTTGTTGAAGATGTTGGTGTTTTTCAATGTTGAGGTTGTTATTGAATTTGTTGGTGTTTTTCATTGTTGAGGTTGTTGTTGAATTTGTTGGTGTTTTTCAATGTTGCAGTTGTTGTTGAATGTTTTTGCTGTTTTTCATTGTTGAGGTTTTTGAATTTGTGGGTTTATTGCAATGATGAGGTTGTTTTTGAACTTGTTGGTGATTATCAACATTGAGGTTCTTGTTGAATTTGTTGGCGTTTTTCAATGTTGATGTTGTTGTTGAATATGTTGGTGTCTTTCAATATTGAGGTTGTTGTTGAAATTGTTGGTGTTATCAATGTTATTTTTCGAACTTTTCTGTATCTTTCAATGTTGAGGTTGATGTTGAATTTGTTGGTATTTATCAATGTTGAGGTTGTTGTTGAATTTGTTGGTGTTTTTCATTGTTGAGGTCGTTGATGAATTTGTTGCTGTTTTTCAATGTTGAGGTTGTTGTTGAATTTTTTGCTGATTTTCATTGTTGAAGTTGGACTTGACTTTGTTGGCTGTTTTCAATGTTGAGGTTGTTGTTGAATTTTTTGCTGATTTTCAATATTGAGGATCTTGTTGAATTTCTTGTCGTTTTTCACTGTTGAGGTTGTTGTTGAATTTGTTGGTGATTTTCAATATTGAAGTTGTTGAATTTATTGGGTGATTTTAAATGTTGAGATTGTTGTTGAATTTGTTGGATTCTTTCAATATTGAGGTTGTTGTTGAATTTGTTGGTGTTTTTCAATGTTGAGGTTGTTGTTGAATTTGTGGTGACATTCAATATTGAGGTTGTAGTTGAATTTGTTGGCGTTTTTCCATCTTGAGGTTGTTGTACAATTTGTTGGTTTCTTTCAATATTGAGGTTGTTGTTTAATTTGTTGGCGTTTTTCAATGTTGAGGTTGTTGTTGAATTTGATGGTGATTTTCAATATTTAGTTTGTTGTTGAATTTGTTGGTGTTTTTCAATGTTGAGGTTGTTGTTGAATTTGATGGTTATTTTCAATATTGATGTTGTTGAATTTGTTGGTGATTTTGAATGTTGAGGTTGTTGATGAATTTGTTGGTGTCTTTCAATATTGAGGTTGTTGTTGAATTTGTTGGTGTTATCAATATTTTCTTTGAACTTTTTCTCATCTTTTAAAAGTTGTGGTTGTTGTTTAAATTTGTTGATGTTTTTCAATGTTGAGCTTGTTGTTGAATTTGCATGTTTCTTTCAATGTTGAGGTTGTTGTTGAATTTTTTGTTGTTTTTCAATGTTGAGGTTGTTGTTGAATTTGTTTGTGTTATCAATGTTATTTTTTGAACTTTTCTGTATCTTTCAATGTTGAGGTTGTTGTTGAATTTGTTGGTGTTTTTCATTGTTATGGTTGTTGTTGAATTTGTTGGTGTTATCAATGTTTTCTTTGAATTTTTTCTCTTCTTTTAAAAGTTGTGGTTTTTGTTTAAATTTGTTGGTGTTTTTCAATGTTGAGCTTGTTGTTGCATTTGCAGGTTTCTTTCAATTTTGAGGTTGTTGTTGAATTTGTTGGTGTTTTTCACTGTTATGGTTGTTGTTGAATTTGTTGGAGTTATCAATGTTTTCTTTGAACTTTATCTCTTCTTTTAAAAGTTGTGGTTGTTGTTGAAATTTGTTGGTGTTTTTCAAAGTTGAGGTTGTTGTTGAATTTTTTGGTGTTTTTCAATGTTGAGGTTGTTGTTGAATTTGTTTGTGTTATCAATGCTTTTTTTGAACTTTTCTGTATCTTTCAATGTTGAGGTTGTTGTTGAATTTGTTAGTGTTTTTCATTGTTGAGGTTGTTGTTGAATTTGTTGTTGTTTTTCAATGTTGAGGTTGTTGTTGAATTTGTTGCTGTTATCAATGTTATTTTTTGAACTTTTTTTTTTGAAAGTTGAACTTGTTGAATTTGTTGGGTTTTTTATTGCTGAGGTTGCTGTTGAATTAGTGGCTGTTTTTCAATGTTGAGGTTGTTGTTGAATTTGTTGGTGTTTTTCATTGCTGAGGATGTTGTTGAATTTGTTGCTGTTTTTCAATATTGTGGTTTTTGTTGAATTTTTTGTTTTTTTTCATTGTTGAGGTTGGACTTGACTTTGTTGGCTGTTGTCAATGTTGAGGTTGTTGTTGAATTTGTTGCTGATTTTCAATATTGAAGATCTTGTTGATTTTCTTGGCGTTTTTCAATGTTGAGGTTGTTGTTGAATTTGTTGGTGATTTTCAATATTGAAGTTGTTGAATTTGTTGGGTGATTTTAAATGTTGAGATTGTTGTTGAATTTGTTGGTGATTTTCAATGTTGAGGTTGTTGTTGAATTTGTGGTGACTTTCAATATTGATGTTGTTGTTGAATATGTTGGCGTTTTTCCATGTTGCAGTTGTTGATGAATTTGTGGTGACTTTCAATATTGAGGTTGTTGTTGAATTTGTTGGCGTTTTTCAATGTTGAGGTTGTTGTTGAATGTGTTGGTGATTTTCAATATTGAGGTTGTTGTTGAATTTGTTGGCGTTTTACAATGTTGAGGTTGTTGTTGAATTTGATGGTGATTTTCAATATTGATGTTGTTGAATTTGTTGGTGATTTTGAATGTTGAGGTTGTTGTTGAATTTGTTGGTGTCTTACAATATTGAGGTTGTTGTTGAATTTGTTGTTGTTTTTCATTGTTGAGGTTGTTGTTGAATTTGTTGGTGTTTTTCAATGTTGAGGTTGTTGTTGAATTTGTTGCTGTTATCAATGTTATTTTTAGAACTTATTTATTTGAAAGTTGAGCTTGTTGAATTTGTTGGTTATTTTCATTGTTGAGGTTGTTGTTGAATTTGTTGCTCTTTTTCAATGTTGAGGTTGTTGTTGTATTTATTGGTGTTTTTCATTGTTGAGGTTGTTGTTGAAGTTGTTGGTGTTTTTCAATGTTGAAGTTGTTGTTGAAGTTTTTGGAGTTTTTCATTGTTGAGGTTGGACTTGACTTTGTTGGCTGTTTTCAATGTTGAGGTTGTTGTTGAATTTGTTTCTGATTTTCAATATTGAGGATCTTGTTGAATTGCAAGGCGTTTTTCAATGTTGATGTTGGTGTTGAATTTGTTGCTGATTTTCAATATTGAAGTTGTTGAATTAGTTGGGTGAGTTTAAATTTTGAGATTGTTGTTGAATTTGTTGGATTCCTTCAATATTGAGGTTGTTGTTTAATTTGTTGATGTTTTTCAATGTTGAGGTTGTTGTTGAATTTGTTGTTGTTTTTTATTGTTGTGGTTGTTGTTGAATTTGTTGGCGTTTTTCCATGTTGAGATTGTTGTTGAATTTGCTGGTGTTTTTCAGTGTTGAGGTTGTTGTTGAATTTGTTGGTGATATGCAATATTGAGGTAGTTGTTGAATTTGTTGGTGTTATCAATGTTATTTTATGAACTTTTTTGTATTTTTAAATGTTGAGGTTGTTGTTGAAATTGTTGGTATTTTTCAATGATGTGTTTGTTGTTGAATTTGTTGGTGTTTTTCATTGTTGAGGTTGTTGTTGAATTTGTTGGTGTTTTTCAATGTTGAGGTTGTTGAATGTGTTGCTGTTTTTCAATGTTGATATTGTTGTTGCATTTATTGGTGTTTTTCATTGTTGAGGTTGTTGTTGAATTTGGTGGAATTTTTGAATGTTGAGGTTGTTGTTGAATTTGTTGGTGAATTTCAACGTGGAGGTTGTTGAATTTATTGCTGTTTTTCAATGTTGAGGTTGTTGTTGAATTTATTGGTGTTTTTCATTGTTGAGGTTGTTGTTGAATTGGTAGGTATTTTTGAATGTTGAGGTTGTTGTTGTATTTGTTGTTGTTTTTCATTGTTGAGGTTGTTGTTGAATTTGTTGGTCTTTTTCAATGTTGCAGTTGTTGTTGAATGTTTTGGTGTTTTTCATTGTTGAGGTTGTAGTTGAATTTGTGGGTTTATTTCAATGTTGAAGTTGTTGTTGAATTTGTTGGTGATTTTCACTATTGAGGCTCTTGTTGAATTTGTTAGCGTTTTTCAATGTTGGGGATGTTGTTGAATTTTTTGGTTATTTTCAATATTGAAGTTGTTGAATTTTTTGGGTGATTTTCCATTTTGAGGTTGTTGTTGAATTTGTTGTTGTCTTTCAATATTGAGGTTGTTGTTGAATTTGTTGGTGTTTTTCAATGTTGATGTTGTTGTTGAATTTGTTGGTGACTTTCAATATTGAGGTTGTTGTTGAATTTGTAGGTGTTTTTCAATGTTGAGGTTGTTGTTGAATTTGTTGGTGTTATCAATGTTTTTTTTGCAATTTTTCTCTTCTTTTAAAAGTTGAGGTTGTTGTTGAATTTGTTTTTGTTTTTCAATGTTGATGTTTTTGTTGAATTTTTTGGTGATTTTCAATATTGAGGTTGTTGATCAAGTTGTTGGCGTTTTGCAATGTTGAGGTTGATGTTGAATCTGTTTGTGATTTTCAATATTGATGTTGTTCATTTTGTAGGTGATTTTGAATGTTGAGGTTGATGTTGAATTTGTTGATGTCTTTCAATATTGTGGGTGTGATTCAATTAGTTGGTGTTTTTCATTGTTGAGGTTGTAGTTGAAGTTGTTGGAGTTATTAATATTTTTTGAACTTTTTCTCGTCTTTAAGAGTTGAGGTTGTTGTTGCATTTGTTGGTGTTTTTTAATGTTGAGCTTGTTGTTGAAATTGTAGGTTATTTTCAATGTTGACGTTGTTGTTGAAATTGTAGGTGTTTTTCAATGTTGAGGTTGATGTTGAATTTGTTGGTGATTTTCAATGTTGAGTTTGTTGTTGAATTTGTTGTTATTTTTCAATATTGAGTTTTCTGTTGAATTTGTTGGTGTTATCAATGCTATTTTTTGAACTTTTTGTATTTTTCAACTTTGAGGTTGTTGTTGAATCTGTTGGTGTTATCAATGTTATTTTTTTAACTTTACTGTATTTTTCAATGTAGAGGTTGTTGTTGAATTTGTTGGTGTTATCAATGTTTTTTATGAAATTTTTCTCTTCCTTTTAAAGTTGAGGTTGTTGTTGAATTTGTTGGTATTTTTCAATGTTGCGATAGTTGAGTTTTTTGGTCTTTTTCATTGTTGAGGTTGTTGAAGATGTTGGTGTTTTTTAATGTTGAGGTTGTTATTGAATGTGTTGGTGTTTTTCATTGTTGAGGTTGTTGTTGAATTTGTTGGTGTTTTTCAATGTTGCAGTTGTTGTTGAATGTTTTTGCTGTTTTTCATTGTTGAGGTTTTTGAATTTGTGGGTTTATTGCAATGATGAGGTTGTTTTTGAACTTGTTGGTGATTATCAACATTGAGGTTCTTGTTGAATTTGTTGGCGTTTTTCAATGTTGATGTTGTTGTTGAATATGTTGGTGTCTTTCAATATTGAGGTTGTTGTTGAAATTGTTGGTGTTATCAATGTTATTTTTCGAACTTTTCTGTATCTTTCAATGTTGAGGTTGATGTTGAATTTGTTGGTATTTATCAATGTTGAGGTTGTTGTTGAATTTGTTGGTGTTTTTCATTGTTGAGGTCGTTGTTGAATTTGTTGCTGTTTTTCAATGTTGAGGTTGTTGTTGAATTTTTTGCTGATTTTCATTGTTGAAGTTGGACTTGACTTTGTTGGCTGTTTTCAATGTTGAGGTTGTTGTTGAATTTGTTGGTGATTTTCAATATTGAAGTTGTTGAATTTGTTGGTGTTTTTCAATGTTGAGGTTGTTGTTGAATTTGTGGTGACATTCAATATTGAGGTTGTAGTTGAATTTGTTGGCGTTTTTACATCTTGAGGTTGTTGTACAATTTGTTGGTTTCTTTCAATATTGAGGTTGTTGTTTAATTTGTTGGCGTTTTTCAATGTTGAGGTTGTTGTTGAATTTGATGGTGATTTTCAATATTTAGTTTGTTGTTGAATTTGTTGGTGTTTTTCAATGTTGAGGTTGTTGTTGAATTTGATGGTTATTTTCAATATTGATGTTGTTGAAGTTGTTGGTGATTTTGAATGTTGAGGTTGTTGATGAATTTGTTGGTGTCCTTCAATATTGAGGTTGTTGTTGAATTTGTTGGTGTTATCAATGTTTTCTTTGAACTTTTTCTCATCTTTTAAAAGTTGTGGTTGTTGTTTAAATTTGTTGATGTTTTTCAATGTTGAGCTTGTTGTTGAATTTGCATGTTTCTTTCAATGTTGAGGTTGTTGTTGAATTTTTTGTTGTTTTTCAATGTTGAGGTTGTTGTTGAATTTGTTTGTGTTATCAATGTTATTTTTTGAACTTTTCTGTATCTTTCAATGTTGAGGTTGTTGTTGAATTTGTTGGTGTTTTTCATTGTTATGGTTGTTGTTGAATTTGTTGGTGTTATCAATGTTTTCTTTGAATTTTTTCTCTTCTTTTAAAAGTTGTGGTTTTTGTTTAAATTTGTTGGTGTTTTTCAATGTTGAGCTTGTTGTTGAATTTGCAGGTTTCTTTCAATCTTGAGGTTGTTGTTGAATTTGTTGGTGTTTTTCACTGTTATGGTTGTTGTTGAATTTGTTGGAGTTATCAATGTTTTCTTTGAACTTTATCTCTTCTTTTAAATGTTGTGGTTGTTGTTGAAATTTGTTGGTGTTTTTCAAAGTTGAGGTTGTTGTTGAATTTTTTGGTGTTTTTCAATGTTGAGGTTGTTGTTGAATTTGTTTGTGTTATCAATGCTTTTTTTGAACTTTTCTGTATCTTTCAATGTTGAGGTTGTTGTTGAATTTGTTAGTGTTTTTCATTGTTGAGGTTGTTGTTGAATTTGTTGTTGTTTTTCAATGTTGAGGTTGTTGTTGAATTTGTTGCTGTTATCAATGTTATTTTTTGAACTTTTTTTTTTTGAAAGTTGAACTTGTTGAATTTGTTGGGTTTTTTATTGCTGAGGTTGCTGTTGAATTAGTGGCTGTTTTTCAATGTTGAGGTTGTTGTTGAATTTGTTGGTGTTTTTCATTGCTGAGGATGTTGTTGAATTTGTTGCTGTTTTTCAATGTTGTGGTTTTTGTTGAATTTTTTGTTTTTTTTCATTGTTGAGGTTGGACTTGACTTTGTTGGCTGTTGTCAATGTTGAGGTTGTTGTTGAATTTGTTGCTGATTTTCAATATTGAAGATCTTGTTGATTTTCTTGGCGTTTTTCAATGTTGAGGTTGTTGTTGAATTTGTTGGTGATTTTCAATATTGAAGTTGTTGAATTTGTTGGGTGATTTTAAATGTTGAGATTGTTGTTGAATTTATTGGTGATTTTCAATGTTGAGGTTGTTGTTGAATTTGTGGTGACTTTCAATATTGATTTTGTTGTTGAATATGTTGGCGTTTTTCCATGTTGCAGTTGTTGATGAATTTGTGGTGACTTTCAATATTGAGGTTGTTGTTGAATTTGTTGGCGTTTTTCAATGTTGAGGTTGTTGTTGAATGTGTTGGTGATTTTCAATATTGAGGTTGTTGTTGAATTTGTTGGCGTTTTACAATGTTGAGGTTGTTGTTGAATTTGATGGTGATTTTCAATATTGATGTTGTTGAATTTGTTGGTGATTTTGAATGTTGAGGTTGTTGTTGAATTTGTTGGTGTCTTACAATATTGAGGTTGTTGTTGAATTTGTTGTTGTTTTTCATTGTTGAGGTTGTTGTTGAATTTGTTGGTGTTTTTCAATGTTGAGGTTGTTGTTGAATTTGTTGCTGTTATCAATGTTATTTTTAGAACTTATTTATTTGAAAGTTGAGCTTGTTGAATTTGTTGGTTATTTTCATTGTTGAGGTTGTTGTTGAATTTGTTGCTCTTTTTCAATGTTGAGGTTGTTGTTTTATTTATTGGTGTTTTTCATTGTTGAGGTTGTTGTTGAAGTTGTTGGTGTTTTTCAATGTTGAAGTTGTTGTTGAAGTTTTTGGAGTTTTTCATTGTTGAGGTTGGACTTGACTTTGTTGGCTGTTTTCAATGTTGAGGTTGTTGTTGAATTTGTTTCTGATTTTCAATATTGAGGATCTTGTTGAATTGCAAGGCGTTTTTCAATGTTGATGTTGGTGTTGAATTTGTTGGTGATTTTCAATATTGAAGTTGTTGAATTAGTTGGGTGAGTTTAAATTTTGAGATTGTTGTTGAATTTGTTGGATTCCTTCAATATTGAGGTTGTTGTTTAATTTGTTGATGTTTTTCAATGTTGAGGTTGTTGTTGAATTTGTTGTTTTTTATTGTTGTGGTTGTTGTTGAATTTGTTGGCGTTTTTCCATGTTGAGATTGTTGTTGAATTTGCTGGTGTTTTTCAGTGTTGAGGTTGTTGTTGAATTTGTTGGTGATATGCAATATTGAGGTAGTTGTTGAATTTGTTGGTGTTATCAATGTTATTTTATGAACTTTTTTGTATTTTTAAATGTTGAGGTTGTCGTTGAAATTGTTGGTATTTTTCAATGATGTGTTTGTTGTTGAATTTGTTGGTGTTTTTCATTGTTGAGGTTGTTGTTGAATTTGTTGGTGTTTTTCAATGTTGAGGTTGTTGAATGTGTTGCTGTTTTTCATTGTTGAGGTTGTTGTTGAATTTGGTGGAATTTTTGAATGTTGAGGTTGTTGTTGAATTAGTTGGTGAATTTCAACGTGGAGGTTGTTGAATTTATTGCTGTTTTTCAATGTTGAGGTTGTTGTTGAATTTATTGCTGTCTTTCATTGTTGAGGTTGTTGTTGAATTGGGTGGTATTTTTGAATGTTGAGGTTTTTGTTGAATTTGTTGGTGATCTGCATTGTTGAGGTTGTTGTTGAAGTTGTTGGTGTTTTTCAATGTTGAAGTTGTTGTTGAATTTATCGGTGTTTTTCAATGCTGAGGTTGTTACCTGAATTTGTTGGTGTTTTTCAATGTTGATTTTGTTAAATTGTTTGGTGATTTTCAATATTGAGGTAGTTGTTGAATTTGTTGGTGTTATCAATGTTATTTTTTGAACATTTATTGTATTTTTGAAAGTTGAGCATGTTCTTGAATTTGTTCATGTATTTCCTTGTTGAGGTTGTTGTTGAATTTTTTGGTGCTTTTCAATGTTGAGGTTGTTCTAAAATTTTTTGGTGTTTTAATTGTTGAAGTTGTTGTTGAATTTGCTGGTGTTTTTCAATGTTGAGGTTGTTATTGAATTTGTTGCTGTTATCAATGTTATATTTTGAACATATATTGTATTTTTGAAAGTTGAGTTTGTTGAATTTGTCGGTTTTTTTCAATGTTGAGGTTGTTGTTGAATGTATTGGTGTTTTTCAATGTTGAGGTTGTTGTTGAATTTATTGGTGTTTTTCAATGATGAGGTTGTTGTTGGATTTGTTGATGTTTTCAATGTTGATTTTGTTGAATTTGTTGGTGATTTACCATATTGAGTTTGTTGCTGAATTTGTTTGTGTTTTCATTGTTATTTTTTGAAGTTTTTTGTATTTTTCAATGTTGCGGTTGTTGTTGATTTTTTTCGTGTATTTCATTGTTGAGGTTGTAGTTGAATTTGTTGGTGTTTTTCAATGTTGAGGTTGTTGTTGAATTTGTTGGTGTCATTCAATATTGAGGTTGTTGTTGAATTTCTTAGTGATTTCAATGTTGTGGTTGTTGTTGAATTTGTAGGTGTTTTTCATTCTTGTGGTTTTTGTTGAATTTGTTGGTGTTATCTATGTTTTTTTTGAACTTTTTCTCTTCCTTTAAAAGTTGAGGTTGTTGTTGAATTTGTTGGAGTTATCAATGTTATTTTTCGAACTTTTTTGTATTTTTCAATGTTGAAGTTGTTGTTGAGTTTGTTGGTGTTATCAATGTTTTTTTTGAACATTTTCTCTTCTATTAAAAGTTGAGGTTGTTGTTGAATTTGTTGGTCTTTTTCAATGTTGAGTTTGTTTTTGAATTTGTTGGTGCTTTTCAAATTTGAAGTTGTTGTTGATTTTCTATATTGAGTTTGTTGTTGAATTCGTTGGTGTTATCAATGTTATTTTTTGAAATTTTTTGTATTTTTCAATGTTGAGGGTATTGTTGAATTTGTTGCTTTTATCAATGTTGAGGTTGTTCAATTTGTTGGTGATTTTCAATATTGAGGTTGTTGTTGAATTTGCTGGTGTTTTTCATTGTTGATGTTGTTGTTGAATTTGTTGTTGATATTCAATGTCGAGTTTGTTGTTGAATTTGATGGTGTTATCAATATTATTTTTGGAACTTTTTTTTATTTTTCAATGTTGAGGTTGTTGCTGAATTTGTTGGTGTTATCAATGTTATTTTTTGATCTTTTTTGTATTTGTCAATGTTGAGGTTGTTGTTCAATTTGTTTGTGTTATCAATGTTATTTTTTGAACTTTTTTGTATTTTTCAATGTTGAGGTTCTTGTTGAATTTGTTGGTTTTATCAATGTTGAGGTTGTTTAATTTGTTGTGATTTTCAATACTGAGTTTGTTGTTGAATTTGTTGGTGTTTTTCATTGTTGAGGTTGTTGAATCTTTTGGTGTTTTTTTTTGTTCTGTTTGTTGAAGTTGTTGGTGTTTTTCAAAGTTGAGGTTGTTGTTGAATTTGTTGGTGTTTTTCATTGTTGAGGTTGTTGTTGAATTTGTTGGTGTTATCAACGTTTTATGTTGAACTTGTTTGTATTTTTAATTGTTAAGGTTGTTGTAGAATTTGTTGATGTTTTTCAATGTTGAGCGTGTTCAATTTGTTGGCGATTTTCAATGTTGAGGTTCTGTTGAATTTGTTGGTTTTTATCAATGTTGAGGTTGTCGTTGAATTTGTTGTTGATTTTCAATATCGAGTTTGTTGTTGAATTTGATGGTGTTATCAATATTATTTTTTGAACTTTTTTTATTTTTCAATGTTGAGGTTGTTGCTGAATTTGTACGTGTTATCAATGTTATTTTTCGAACATTTTTGTATTTTCCAATGTTGAGGATGTTGTTGAATTTGTTGGTGTTATCAATGTTTTTTTTGAACTTTTTCTCATCTTTTATAAGTTGTGGTTGTTGAATTAGTTGGAATTTTTCATTGTTGATGTTGTTGTTGAATTTGTAGGTGTTTTTCATTGTCGTGGTTGATGTTGAATTTGTTGGTGTTTTTCAATGTTGGGGTTGTTGTTGAATTTGTTGCTGTTTTTCATTGATGATGTTGTTGTTGAATTTGTTGGTGTTTTTCAATGTTGAGGTTGTTGTTGAACTTGTTGCTGTTATCAATGTTATTTTTTGAACATTTATTGTATTTTTGAAAGTTAAGCTTGTTGTTGAATTTGTCTTTTATTCAGTGTTGAGGTTGTTGAATTTGATGGTATTTTTCAATGTTGAAGTTGTTGTTGAGTTTAATGTTGTTTTTTTAATGTTGAGGTTGTTGTTGAATTTATTGGTGTTTTTCTATGTTGATTTTGTTGAATTTGTTGGTGATTTTCAATGTTGAGGTTGTTCTTGAATTTGTTGGTGTTACGAATGTTATTATTAGAACTTTTTAGTATTTTTGAAAGTTGCGCTGGTTGTTGAATTTGTTGGTTTATTTCAATGCTGAGGTTGTTGTAGAATTTGTTGGTGTTTTTCAATGTTGAGGTTGTTGTTGAATTTGTTGGTGATTTTTAATGTTGAGGATGTTGTTGAATTTGTTGGTGTAATCAACGTTTTTTGTTGAAATTGTTTGTATTTTCAATAGTTAAGGTTATTGTAGAATTTGTTGGTGTTTTTCAATGTTGAGCTTGTTCAATTTGATGGTGATATTCAATGTTGAGGTTGTTGTTCAACTTCTTGGTTTTATGAATGTTCTTTTTTGAACTTTTTCTCTTCTTTTAAAAGTTGAGGTTGTTGTTGAATTTGTTGGTGTTGTTCAATGTTGAGGTTGTTGTTGAATTTGTTGGTGTTATCAATGTTCCTTTTTGAACTTTTTCACTTCTTTTAAAAGTTGAGGTTGTTGTTGAATTTGTTGGTGTTTTTCAATGTTGAGGTTGTTGTTGAATTTGTTGCTGAATTTCAATATCGAGTGTGTTGATGAATTTGATGGTGTTTTCAATATTATTTTTTGAACTTTTTTTTATTTTTCAATGTTGAGGTTGATGCTGAATTTGTTCGTGTTATGAATTTTATTTTACGAACTTTTCTGTAATTTTCAATGTTGAGGTTGTTGTTTAATTTGTTGCTGTTATCAATGCTTTTTTTGAACTTTTTACCATCTTTTAAAAGTTGAGGTTGTTGTTGAATTTGTTGGTGATTTTCAATGTTGAGCTTGTTGTTGAATTTGTAGGTTTTTTCAATGTTGAGGTTTTTGTTGAAATTGTTGATGTATTTCAATGTTGAGGTTGTTGTTGAATTTATTGTTGATTTTCAATATTGAGTTTGTTGTTGAATTTTTTGGTCATATCAATGTTATTTTTTGAAATTTTTTGTATTTTTCAATGCTGAGGTTGTTGTTGAATTTGTTGGTGTTATAAATCTTTTTTTTGAACGTTTGCTCTTCTTTTAAAAGTCGAGGTTGTTGTTGAATTTGTTGTTATATTTCAATGTTGCGGTTGTTGAATTTATTGGTGTTTTTCATTGTTGAGGTTGTTGTTGAATTGGTAGGTATTTTTGAATGTTGAGGTTGTTGTTGTATTTGTTGTTGTTTTTCATTGTTGAGGTTGTTGTTGAATTTGTTGGTCTTTTTCAATGTTGCAGTTGTTGTTGAATGTTTTGGTGTTTTTCATTGTTGAGGTTGTAGTTGAATTTGTGGGTTTATTTCAATGTTGAAGTTGTTGTTGAATTTGTTGGTGATTTTCACTATTGAGGCTCTTGTTGAATTTGTTAGCGTTTTTCAACGTTGGGGATGTTGTTGAATTTTTTGGTTATTTTCAATATTGAAGTTGTTGAATTTTTTGGGTGATTTTCCATTTTGAGGTTGTTGTTGAATTTGTTGTTGTCTTTCAATATTGAGGTTGTTGTTGAATTTGTTGGTGTTTTTCAATGTTGATGTTGTTGTTGAATTTGTTGGTGACTTTCAATATTGAGGTTGTTGTTGAATTTGTAGGTGTTTTTCAATGTTGAGGTTGTTGTTGAATTTGTTGGTGTTATCAATGTTTTTTTTTGCAATTTTTCTCTTCTTTTAAAAGTTGAGGTTGTTGTTGAATTTGTTTTTGTTTTTCAATGTTGATGTTTTTGTTGAATTTTTTGGTGATTTTCAATATTGAGGTTGTTGATCAAGTTGTTGGCGTTTTTCAATGTTGAGGTTGATGTTGAATCTGTTTGTGATTTTCAATATTGATGTTGTTCATTTTGTAGGTGATTTTGAATGTTGAGGTTGATGTTGAATTTGTTGATGTCTTTCAATATTGTGGGTGTGATTCAATTAGTTGGTGTTTTTCATTGTTGAGGTTGTAGTTGAAGTTGTTGGTGTTATTAATATTTTTTGAACTTTTTCTCGTCTTTAAGAGTTGAGGTTGTTGTTGCATTTGTTGGTGTTTTTTAATGTTGAGCTTGTTGTTGAAATTGTAGGTTATTTTCAATGTTGACGTTGTTGTTGAAATTGTAGGTGTTTTTCAATGTTGAGGTTGATGTTGAATTTGTTGGTGATTTTCAATGTTGAGTTTGTTGTTGAATTTGTTGTTATTTTTCAATATTGAGTTTTCTGTTGAATTTGTTGGTGTTATCAATGCTATTTTTTGAACTTTTTGTATTTTTCAACTTTGAGGTTGTTGTTGAATTTGTTGGTGTTATCAATGTTATTTTTTTAACTTTACTGTATTTTTCAATGTAGAGGTTGTTGTTGAATTTGTTGGTGTTATCAATGTTTTTTATGAAATTTTTCTCTTCCTTTTAAAGTTGAGGTTGTTGTTGAATTTGTTGGTATTTTTCAATGTTGCGATAGTTGAGTTTTTTGGTCTTTTTCATTGTTGAGGTTGTTGAAGATGTTGGTGTTTTTCAATGTTGAGGTTGTTATTGAATTTGTTGGTGTTTTTCATTGTTGAGGTTGTTGTTGAATTTGTTGGTGTTTTTCAATGTTGCAGTTGTTGTTGAATGTTTTTGCTGTTTTTCATTGTTGAGGTTTTTGAATTTGTGGGTTTATTGCAATGATGAGCTTGTTTTTGAACTTGTTGGTGATTATCAACATTGAGGTTCTTGTTGAATTTCTTGGCGTTTTTCAATGTTGATGTTGTTGTTGAATATGTTGGTGTCTTTCAATATTGAGGTTGTTGTTGAAATTGTTGGTGTTATCAATGTTATTTTTCGAACTTTTCTGTATCTTTCAATGTTGAGGTTGATGTTGAATTTGTTGGTATTTATCAATGTTGAGGTTGTTGTTGAATTTGTTGGTGTTTTTCATTGTTGAGGTCGTTGTTGAATTTGTTGCTGTTTTTCAATGTTGAGGTTGTTGTTGAATTTTTTGCTGATTTTCATTGTTGAAGTTGGACTTGACTTTGTTGGCTGTTTTCAATGTTGAGGTTGTTGTTGAATTTTTTGCTGATTTTCAATATTGAGGATCTTGTTGAATTTCTTGTCGTTTTTCAATGTTGAGGTTGTTGTTGAATTTGTTGGTGATTTTCAATATTGAAGTTGTTGAATTTGTTGGGTGATTTTAAATGTTGAGATTGTTGTTGAATTTGTTGGATTCTTTCAATATTGAGGTTGTTGTTAAATTTGTTGGTGTTTTTCAATGTTGAGGTTGTTGTTGAATTTGTGGTGACATTCAATATTGAGGTTGTAGTTGAATTTGTTGGCGTTTTTCCATCTTGAGGTTGTTGTACAATTTGTTGGTTTCTTTCAATATTGAGGTTGTTGTTTAATTTGTTGGCGTTTTTCAATGTTGAGGTTGTTGTTGAATTTGATGGTGATTTTCAATATTTAGTTTGTTGTTGAATTTGTTGGTGTTTTTCAATGTTGAGGTTGTTGTTGAATTTGATGGTTATTTTCAATATTGATGTTGTTGAATTTGTTGGTGATTTTGAATGTTGAGGTTGTTGATGAATTTGTTGGTGTCCTTCAATATTGAGGTTGTTGTTGAATTTGTTGGTGTTATCAATGTTTTCTTTGAACTTTTTCTCATCTTTTAAAAGTTGTGGTTGTTGTTTAAATTTGTTGATGTTTTTCAATGTTGAGCTTGTTGTTGAATTTGCATGTTTCTTTCAATGTTGAGGTTGTTGTTGAATTTTTTGTTGTTTTTCAATGTTGAGGTTGTTGTTGAATTTGTTTGTGTTATCAATGTTATTTTTTGAACTTTTCTGTATCTTTCAATGTTGAGGTTGTTGTTGAATTTGTTGGTGTTTTTCATTGTTATGGTTGTTGTTGAATTTGTTGGTGTTATCAATGTTTTCTTTGAATTTTTTCTCTTCTTTTAAAAGTTGTGGTTTTTGTTTAAATTTGTTGGTGTTTTTCAATGTTGAGCTTGTTGTTGAATTTGCAGGTTTCTTTCAATCTTGAGGTTGTTGTTGAATTTGTTGGTGTTTTTCACTGTTATGGTTGTTGTTGAATTTGTTGGAGTTATCAATGTTTTCTTTGAACTTTATCTCTTCTTTTAAAAGTTGTGGTTGTTGTTGAAATTTGTTGGTGTTTTTCAAAGTTGAGGTTGTTGTTGAATTTTTTGGTGTTTTTCAATGTTGAGGTTGTTGTTGAATTTGTTTGTGTTATCAATGCTTTTTTTGAACTTTTCTGTATCTTTCAATGTTGAGGTTGTTGTTGATTTTTTTCGTGTATTTCATTGTTGAGGTTGTAGTTGAATTTGTTGGTGCTTTTCAATGTTGATGTTGTTGTTGAATTTGTTGCTGTTATCAATGTTATTTTTTGAACATTTTTTTTGAAAGTTGAGCTTGATGAATTTGTTGGTATTTTTCATTGTTGAGGTTGTTGTTGAATTTGTTGCTGTTTTTCAATGTTGAGGTTGATGTTGAATTTGTTGGTGCTTTTCATTGTTGAGGTTGTTGTTGAATTTGTTGCTGTTTTTCAATGTTGAGGTTGTTATTGAATTTGTTGCTGTTATCAGTGTTATTTATTGAACATTTTTTTTTGAAAGTTGAGCTTGATGAATTTGTTGGTATTTTTAATTGTTGAGGTTGTTGTTGAATTTGTTGCTGTTTTTTTAATGTTGAGGTTGTTGTTGAATTTGTTGGTGCTTTTCATTGTTGAGGTTGTTGTTGAATTTGTTGCTGTTTTTCAATGTTGAGGTTGTTGTTGAATTTTTTGGTGTTTTTCATTGTTGAGGCTGGACTTGACTTTGTTGGCTGTTTCAATGTTGAGGTTGTTGTTGAATATGTTGGCGTTTTTCCATGTTGCAGTTGTTGATGAATTTGCGGTGACTTTCAATATTGAGGGTTTTGTTGAATTTGTTGGCGTTTTTCAATGTTGAGGTTGTTGTTGAATGTGTTGGTGATTTTCAATATTGAGGTTGTTGTTGAATTTGTTGGCGTTTTACAATGTTGAGGTTGTTGTTTGAATTTGATGGTGATTTTCAATATTGATGTTGTTGAATTTGTTGGTGATTTTGAATGTTGAGGTTGTTGTTGAATTTGTTGGTGTCTTACAATATTGAGGTTGTTGTTGAATTTGTTGTTGTTTTTCATTGTTGAGGTTGTTGTTGAATTTGTTGGTATTTTTCAATGTTGAGTTTGTTGTTGAATTTGTTGCTGTTATCAATGTTATTTTTAGAACTTATTTATTTGAAAGTTGAGCTTGTTGAATTTGTTGGTTATTTTTATTGTTGAGGTTGTTGTTGAATTTTTTGCTCTTTTTCAATGTTGAGGTTGTTGTATTTGTTGGTGTTTTTCATTGTTGAGGTTGTTGTTGAATTTGTTGCTGTTTTTCAATGTTGAGGTTGTTGTTGAAGTTTTTGGAGTTTTTCATTGTTGAGGTTGGACTTGACTTTGTTGGCTGTTTTGAATGTTGAGGTTGTTGTTGAATTTGTTGCTGATTTTCAATATTGAGGATCTTGTTGAATTGCAAGGCGTTTTTCAATGTTGATGTTGGTGTTGAATTTGTTGGTGATTTTCAATATTGAAGTTGTTGAATTAGTTGTGTGAGTTTAAATTTTGAGATTGTTGTTGAATTTGTTGGATTCCTTCAATATTGAGGTTGTTGTTTAATTTTTTTGGTGTTTTTCAATGATGTGTTTGTTGTTGAATTTGTTGGTGTTTTTCTTTGTTGAGGTTGTTGTTGAATTTGTTGGTGTTTTTCAATGTTGAGGTTGTTGAATGTGTTGCTGTTTTTCAATGTTGATATTGTTGTTGCATTTATTGGTGTTTTTCATTGTTGAGGTTGTTGTTGAATTTGGTGGAATTTTTGAATGTTGAGGTTGTTGTTGAATTTGTTGGTGAATTTCAACGTGGAGGTTGTTGAATTTATTGCTGTTTTTCAATGTTGAGGTTGTTGTTGAATTTATTGCTGTCTTTCATTGTTGAGGTTGTTGTTGAATTGGGTGGTATTTTTGAATGTTGAGGTTTTTGTTGAATTTGTTGATGATCTGCATTGTTGAGGTTGTTGTTGAAGTTGTTGGTGTTTTTCAATGTTGAAGTTGTTGTTGAATTTATCGGTGTTTTTCAATGCTGAGGTTGTTACCTGAATTTGTTGGTGTTATCAATGTTATTTTTTGAACATTTATTGTATTTTTGAAAGTTGAGCATGTTGTTGAATTTGTTCATGTATTTCATTGTTGAGGTTGTTGTTGAATTTTTTGGTGCTTTTCAATGTTGAGGTTGTTCTAAAATTTTTTGGCGTTTTCATTGTTGAAGTTGTTGTTGAATTTGTTGGTGTTTTTCAATGTTGAGGTTGTTATTGAATTTGTTGCTGTTATCAATGTTATATTTTGAACATATATTGTATTTTTGAAAGTTGAGTTTGTTGAATTTGTCGGTTTTTTTCAATGTTGAGGTTGTTGTTGAATGTATTGGTGTCTTTCAATGTTGAGGTTGTTGTTGAATTTATTGGTGTTTTTCAATGATGAGGTTGTTGTTGAATTTGTTGATGTTTTCAATGTTGATTTTGTTGAATTTGTTGGTGATTTACCATATTGAGTTTGTTGCTGAATTTGTTTGTGTTTTCATTGTTATTTTTTGAAGTTTTTTGTATTTTTCAATGTTGCAGTTGTTGTTGATTTTTTTCGTGTATTTCATTGTTGAGGTTGTAGTTGAATTTGTTGGTGCTTTTCAATGTTGATGTTGTTGTTGAATTTGTTGCTGTTATCAATGTTATTTTTTGAACATTTTTTTTGAAAGTTGAGCTTGATGAATTTGTTGGTATTTTTCATTGTTGAGGTTGTTATTGAATTTGTGGTGACTTTCAATATTGAGTTTGTTGTTGAATTTGTTGGCGTTTTTCAATGTTGAGGTTGTTGTTGAATTTGTTGGTGATTTTCAATATTGAGGTTGTTGTTGAATTTGTTGGCGTTTTTCAATGTTGAGGTTGTTGTTGAATTTGATGGTGATTTTCAATATTGATGTTCTTGAATTTGTTGGTGATTTTGAATGTTGAGGTTGTTGTTGAATTTGTTGGCGTTTTTCAATGTTGAGGTTGTTGTTGAATTTGATGTTGTTTTTCAATTTTGATGTTGTTGAATTTGCTGGTGATTTTGAATGTTGAGGTTGTTGAATTTGTGGTGACTTTCAATATTGAGGTTGTTGTTGAATTTGTTGACGTTTTTCAATGTTGAGGTTGTTGTTGAATTTGTTGATATTTTTCATTTTTGAGGTTGTTGTTGAATTAGTTGGAGTTATCAATGTTTTCTTTGAAGATTTTCTCTTCTTTTAAAAGGTGAAATTGTTGTTTGAATTTGTTGGTGTTACTCAATGTTGAGCTTGTTGTTGAATTTGTAGGTTTCTTTCAATGTTGAGGTTGTTGTTGAATTTTTTGGTGTTTTTCAATGTTGAGGTTGTTGTTGAATTTGTTGGCATTTATCAATTTTGAGATTGTTGTTGAATTTGTTGGTGTTTTTCATTGTTGATGTTGTTGTTGAATTTGCTGGTGTTTTTCAATGTTGAGGTTGTTGTTGAATTTGTTGTCATTTATCAATTTTGAGGTTGTTGTTGAATTTGTTGGTGTTTTTCATTGTTGATGTTGTTGTTGAATTTGCTGGTGTTTTTCAAAGTTGAAGTTGTTGTTGAATTTGTTGCTGTTATCAATGTTATTTTTTGAACTTTTTTATTTGAAAGTTGAACTTGTTGAATTTGATGGTTATTTTCATTGTTTAGGTTGTTGTTGAATTTGTTGCTGTCTTTCAATGTTGAGGTTGTTGTTGAATTTGTTGGTGTTTTTCACTGTTGAGGTTGTTGTTGAATTTGCTGTTGATTTTCAATATTGAGGATCTTGTTGAATTTCTTGGCGTTTTTCAATGTTGAGGTTGTTGTTGAATTTGTTGGTGTTTTTCAATGTTGAGGTTGCTGTTGAATTTGTGGTGAATTTCAATATTGAGTATGTTGTTGAATTTGTTGGCGTTTTTCAATGTTGAGGTTGTTGTAGAATTTCTTTGTGATTTTCAATATTGAGGTTGTTGTTGAATTTGTTGGCGTTTTTCAATGTTGAGGTTGCTGTTGAATTTGATGGTGATTTTCAATATTGATGTTGTTGAATTTGTTGGTGATTTTGAATGTTGAGGTTATTGTCGAATTTGTTGGTGTCTTTCAATATTGAGGTTGTTGTTGAACTTGTTGGTGTTTTTCATTTCTGAGGTGGTTGTTGAATTTGATGGTGTTATCAATGTTATTTGTTGAACTTTTCTGAATCTTTCAATGTTGAGGTTGTTATTGAATTTCTTTGGCATTTATCAATGTTGTGGTTGTTGTTGAATTTGTTGGTGTTTTTCATTGTTGATGTTTTTGTTGAATTTGTTGGTGTATTTCAATGTTGAGGTTGTTGTTGAATTTGTTGCTGCTATCAATGTTATTTCTTGAACTTTTTTTTTTCAAAGCTAAGCTTTTTGAATTTGTTGGTTTTTTTCAATGTTGACGTTGTTGCTGAATTTGTTGCTGTTTTTCAATGTTGAGGTTGTTGTTGAATTTGTTGGTGTTTTTCATTGTTGAGTTTGTTTATTGAATTTGTTGCTGTTTTGCAATGTTGTGGTTGTTGTTGAATTTTTTGGTGTTTTTCATTGTTGAGGTTGGACTTGACTTTGTTGGCTGTTGTCAATGTTGAGTTTGTTGTTGAATTTGTTGCTGATTTTCAATATTGATGATCTTTTTGAATTTGTTGACGTGTTTCAATGTTGATGTTGTTGTTGAATTTGTTGGTGATTTTCAATATTAAAGTTGTTGAATTTGTTGGGTGATTTTAAATGTTGAGATTGTTGTCGAATTTGTTGGATTCTTTCAATATTGAGGTTGTTGTTGAATTTGTTGGTGTTTTTCAATGTTGAGGTTGTTGTTGAATTTGTGGTGATTTTCATATATTGAGGTTGTTGTTGAATTTGTTGGTGTTTTTCCATGTTGAGGTTGTTGTTGAATTTGTGGTGACTTTCAATATTGAGGTTGTTGTTGAATTTTTTGGTGTTTTTCAATGTTGTGGTTGTTGTTGAATTTGTTTGTGTTATCAATGTTATTTTTTGAACTTATCTGTATCTTTCAATGTTGAGGTTGTTTTTGAATTTGTTGGAATTTATCAATGTTGAGGTTGTTGTTGAATTTGTTGCTGTTTTGCAATGTTGTGGTTGTTCTTGAATTTGTTGGAGTTATCAATGTTTTTCTTTGAACATGTTTTATATATTTTTAAACGTTTAAGTTGTTGTTGAATTTCTTTGTGTTTTTAAATGTTGAGGTTGTTGTTGAATTTTTTGGTGTTTATCATTGTTGAGTTTGTTGTTGAATTTGTTGGTGATTATCAATGTTGAGGTTGTTGTTGAATTTGTTGGTGATATTCATTATTGTGGTTGTTGTTGAATTTGTTGGCGTTTTTCAATTATGATGTTGTTGTTGAATTTGTTGGTGTTATCAATGTTATTTATTGAACTTTTCTGAATCTTTCAATGTTGAGGTTGTTGTTGAATTTGTTGGCATTTATCAATGTTGAGGTTGTTGTTGAATGTGTTGGTGTTTTTCATTGGATATGTTCTTATTGAATTTGTTGGTGTTTTTCAATGTTGAGGTTGTTGTTGAATTTGTTGCTGTTAACAATGTTATTTTTTGATTTTTTTTTGAGGTTGTTGTTGAATTTGTTGGCGTTTTTCCATGTTGAGGTTGTTGTTGAATTTGTGGTGACTTTCAGTATTGAGTTTGTTGTTGAATTTGTTGGCGTTTTTCAATGTTGAGGTTGTTGTTGAATTTGTTGGCGTTTTTCAATGTTGAGGTTGCTGTTGAATTTTTGGTGATTTTCAATATTGATGTTGTTGAATTTCTTGGTGATTTTGAATGTTGAGGTTGTTGTTGAATTTGTTGGTGTTATCAATGTTTTCTTTGAACTTTTTCTCTTCTTTTAAAAGTTGAGGTTGTTGCTTGAATTTGTTGGTGTTTTTCAATGTTGAGCTTGTTGTTGAATTTGTAGGTTTCTTTCAATGTTGAGGTTGTTGTTGAATTTGTTGGCATTTATCAATTTTGAGGTTATTGTTGAATTTGTAGGTGTTTTTCATTGTTGAGGTTGTTGTTGAATTTGTTGGTGTTTCATCAAGGTTGAGTTTGTTGTTGAATTTGCTGCTGTTATCAATGTAATTTTTTGAACTTTTTTTAATTGGAAGTTGAGCTTGTTGAATTTGTTGGTTATTTTCATTGTTGAGGTTGTTGTTGAATTTGATGGTGATTTTCAATATTGATGATCTTGAATTTTTGGTGATTTTGAATGTTGAGGTTCTGGTTGAATTTGTTGGTGTCTTTCAATATTGAGTTTGATGTTGAATTTGTTGGTGTTTTTCATTGTTGATGTTGTTGTTGAATTTGTTGCTGTTCTTCAATGTTGATGTTGCTGTTGAATTTGTTGGTGTTTTTCATTGTTGAGGTTGTTGTTGAATTTGTTGCTGATTTTCAATATTGAGGATCTTGTTGAATTTCTTGGCGTTTTTCAATGTTGAGGTTGTTGTTGAATGTGTTGGTGATTTTCCATAGTGAAGTTGTTGAATTAGTTGGGTGATTTTAAATGTTGAAATTGTTGTTGAATTTAATGGATTCTTTCAATATTGAGGTTGTTGTTGATTTTGTTAGTGTTTTTCAATGTTGAGGTTGTTATTGAATTTGTGGTGACTTTCAATATTGAGTTTGTTGTTGAATTTGTTGGCGTTTTTCAATGTTGAGGTTGTTGTTGAATTTGTTGGTGATTTTCAATATTGAGGTTGTTGTTGAATTTGTCGGCGTTTTTCAATGTTGAGGTTGTTGTTGAATTTGATGGTGATTTTCAATATTGATGTTCTTGAATTTGTTGGTGATTTTGAATGTTGAGGTTGTTGTTGAATTTGTTGGCGTTTTTCAATGTTAAGGTTGTTGTTGAATTTGATGTTGTTTTTCAATTTTGATGTTGTTGAATTTGCTAGTGATTTTGAATGTTGAGGTTGTTGAATTTGTGGTGACTTTCAATATTGAGGTTGTTGTTGAATTTGTTGATATTTTTCATTTTTGAGGTTGTTGTTGAATTAGTTGGAGTTATCAATGTTTTCTTTGAACATTTTCTCTTCTTTTAAAAGGTGAAATTGTTGTTTGAATTTGTTGGTGTTACTCAATGTTGAGCTTGTTGTTGAATTTGTAGGTTTCATTCAATGTTGAGGTTGTTGTTGAATTTTTTGGTATTTTTCAATGTTGAGGTTGTTGTTGAATTTGTTGTCATTTATCAATTTTGAGGTTGTTGTTGAATTTGTTGGTGTTTTTCATTGTTGATGTTGTTGTTGAATTTGCTGGTGTTTTTCAAAGTTGAAGTTGTTGTTGAATTTGTTGCTGTTATCAATGTTATTTTTTGAACTTTTTTATTTGAAAGTTGAGCTTGTTGAATTTGATGGTTATTTTCATTGTTTAGGTTGTTGTTGAATTTGTTGCTGTCTTTCAATGTTGAGGTTGTTGTTGAATTTGTTGGTGTTTTTCACTGTTGAGGTTGTTGTTGAATTTGCTGTTGATTTTCAATATTGAGGATCTTGTTGAATTTCTTGGCGTTTTTCAATGTTGAGGTTGTTGTTGAATTTGTGGTGAATTTCAATATTGAGTATGTTGTTGAATTTGTTGGCGTTTTTCAATGTTGAGGTTGTTGTAGAATTTCTTTGTGATTTTCAATATTGAGGTTGTTGTTGAATTTGTTGGCGTTTTTCAATGTTGAGGTTGCTGTTGAATTTGATGGTGATTTTCAATATTGATGTTGTTGTATTTGTTGGTGATTTTGAATGTTGAGGTTATTGTCGAATTTGTTGGTGTCTTTCAATGTTGAGGTTGTTGTTGAACTTGTTGGTGTTTTTCATTTCTGAGGTTGTTGTTGAATTTGATGGTGTTATCAATGTTATTTGTTGAACTTTTCTGAATCTTTCAATGTTGAGGTTGTTATTGAATTTCTTTGGCATTTATCAATGTTGTGGTTGTTGTTGGATTTGTTGGTGTTTTTCATTGTTGATGTTTTTGTTGAATTTGTTGGTGTATTTCAATGTTGAGGTTGTTGTTGAATTTGTTGCTGCTATCAATGTTATTTCTTGAACTTTTTTTTTTCAAAGCTAAGCTTTTTGAATTTGTTGGTTTTTTTCAATGTTGACGTTGTTGCTGAATTTGTTGCTGTTTTTCAATGTTGAGGTTGTTGTTGAATTTGTTGGTGTTTTTCATTGTTGTGTTTGTTGTTGAATATGTTGCTGTTATGCAATGTTGTGGTTGTTGTTGAATTTTTTGGTGTTTTTCATTGTTGAGGTTGGACTTGACTTTGTTGGCTGTTGTCAATGTTGGGTTTGTTGTTGAATTTGTTGCTGATTTTCAATATTGATGATCTTTTTGAATTTGTTGGCGTGTTTCAATGTTGATGTTGTTGTTGAATTTGTTGGTGATTTTCAATATTAAAGTTGTTGAATTTGTTGGGTGATTTTAAATGTTGAGATTGTTGTCGAATTTGTTGGATTCTTTCAATATTGAGGTTGTTGTTGAATTTGTTGGTGTTTTTCAATGTTGAGGTTGTTGTTGAATTTGTGGTGATTTTCAATATTGAGGTTGTTGTTGAATTTGTTGGTGTTTTTCCATGTTGAGGTTGTTGTTGAATTTGTGGTGACTTTCAATATTGAGGTTGTTGTTGAATTTTTTGGCGTTTTTCAATGTTGTGGTTGTTTTTGAATTTGATGGTGATTTTCAATTTTGATGTTGTTGAATTTGTTAGTTATTTTGAATGTTGAGGTTGTTGTTGAATTTGTAGGTTTCTTTCAATGTTGAGGTTGTTGTTGAATTTTTTGGTGTTTTTCAATATTGAGGTTGTTGTTGAATTTGTTTGTGTTATCAATGTTATTTTTTGAACTTATCTGTATCTTTCAATGTTGAGGTTGTTTTTGAATTTGTTGGAATTTATCAATGTTGAGGTTGTTGTTGAATTTGTTGCTGTTTTGCAATGTTGTGGTTGTTCTTGAATTTGTTGGAGTTATCAATGTTTTTCTTTGAACATGTTTTTTATATTTTTAAAAGTTTAAGTTGTTGTTGAATTTCTTTGTGTTTTTAAATGTTGAGGTTGTTGTTGAATTTTTTGGTGTTTATCATTGTTGAGGTTGTTGTTGAATTTGTTGGTGATTATCAATGTTGAGGTTGTTGAATTTATTGGTGTTTTTCATTGTTGAGGTTGTTGTTGAATTGGTTCGTATTTTTGAGTGTTGAGGTTGTTGTTGAATTTGTTGGTGTTTTTAATTGTTGAGGTTGTAGTTGAATTTGTTGGTGTTTTTCAATGTTGAGGTTGTTGTTGAATTTGTTGTTGTTATTTTCAATGTTGAGGTTGTTGTTGAAGTTGTTGAAGTTTTTCAATGTTGAGTTTGTTGTTGAATTTGTTGGTGTTTTTCGATGTAGATTTTGTTGAATTTGTTGGTGTTTTTCAATATTGAGGTTGTTGTTGAATTTGTTCGTGCTTACAATGTTATTTTTTGAACATTTTTGAAAGTTCAGATTGTTGTTGAATTTGTTGGTGATTTTCAATATTGAGATTGTTGTTGAACTTGTTGGTGTTTTTCAATGTTGAGGTTGTTGTTAAATATGTTGGTGACTTTCAATATTGAGGTTGTTGTTGAATTTGTTTGTATTATCAATGTTTTTTTTTAAACTTTTTTGTATTTTTGAAAGTTTGAGCTTATTGTTGAATTTGTTGGTGTTTTTCAATGTTGAGGTTTTTGTTGATTTAATTGGTGTTTTTCAATGTTCAGGTTGTTGTTGAATTCGTTGGTCTTTTGCAATGTTGATGTTTTTGAATTTGTTGGTGATTTGTAATGGTGAGTTTTTTGTTAAATTTGTTGGTGTTATCTAAGTTTTTTTTTTGAAGTTGTTTGCATTTTGAAAAGTTGTGATTGTTGTTGAATTTGTTGGCCTTTTTCAATGTTGAGGTTGTTGTTGATTTTGTTGCTGTTATCAATGTTATTTTTTGAGCTTATTTGAATTTTTTAAAGTTGAGCTTGTTGATAAATGTGTTAGTTTTTTTCAATGTTGAGGTTGTTCTTGAATCTGTGGGTTATTTTCACTATAATGTTTGTTGTTGAATTTGTTGGTGTTATCAACGTTATTTTTTGAACTTTTTTTGTATTTTTCAATGTTGAGGTTGCTGTTGAATTTGTTTATATTTTTCAATGTTGCGGTTGCTGTTGAATTTGTTGGTGTTTTTCATTGTTGAGTTATTTATTAAATTTTTTGGTGTTTTTCAATGTTGAGGTTGTTGTTGAATTTGTTGGTGACTTTCAATATTGAGGTTGTTGTTGAATTTGTTGGTGACTTTCAATATTGAGGTTGTTGTTGAATTTGTTGGTGACTTTCAATATTGATGTTGTTGTTGGATTTGTTCGTGTCTTTCAATATTGAGGTTATTGATGAATTTGTTGGTGTTATCAATGTTTTTTTTGATCTTTTTCTCTTCTTTTAAAAGTTGAGGTTGTTGTTGAATTTGCTGGGGACTTTCAATATTGAGGTTGTTGTTGAATTTGTTGGTGTTAGAAATGTTCTTTTTAAAACTTTTTTGTATTTTTGAAATGATTTCCAATATTGAGATTGTTGTTGAATTTTTTGGTGTTATCAATGTTATTTTTTGAACTTTTTTGTACTTTTAAAGATTGAGGTTATTGTTGAATTTGTTGGCGTTTTTCAATGTACAGGTTGTTGTTGAAGTTGTTAGTGTCTTTCAATATTGAGGTTGTTGTTGAATTTGTTGGTGTTTTTCAATGTTAAGGTTGTTGTTGAATTTGTTGGTGTTTTTCAATGTTGAGGTTGTTGTTGAATTTGTTGGTGTTTTTCAATGTTGAGCTTGTTGTTGAATTTTTTGTTGTTTTTAATTGTTGAGGTTGTTGTTGAATTTGTTTGTGTTATCCACATGGTTTTTTGAACTTTTTTGTATTTTTGAAATTTGAGCTTGTTGCTGAATTTATTGGTTTTATTCAATGTGAGTTTGTTGTTGAATTTGTTGGTGTTTTTCAATGTTGAGGTTGTAGAATTTGTTGGTGATTTTCAACATTGGGTTTGTTGTTGAATTTGTTGGCGTTATCAATGTAATTTTTTGAACTTTTTTGTATTTTTCAATGTTGAGGTTGTTGTTGAATTTGTTGGTATTTTTCAATGTTGCGGTTGTTGTTGAATTTGTTCGTGTTTTTCAATGTTGAGGTTGTAGAATTTGTTGGTGATTTTCAATATTGAGTTTGTTGTTGAATTTGTTGGCGTTATCAATGTTATTTTTTGAACTTTTTTGTATTTTTTAATATTGAGGTTGTTGTTGAATTTGTTGGTATTTTTCAATGTTGTGGTTGTTGTTGAATTTTTTGGTGTATTTCATTGTTGCGGTTAATGAAGTTGTTGGTTTTTTTCAATGTTGATGTTGTTGTTAAATTTCTCAGTGTTTTTCAATGTTGAGGTTGTTGTTGAATTTTTTGGTGCTTTTCATTGTTGAGGTTGTTGTTGAATTTCATGGTGTTATCAATTTCTTTTGTTGCACTTGTTTGTATTTTTAAAAGTTAAGGTTGTTGTTGAATTTGTTGGTGTTTTTCAATTTTGAGGATATCGTTCAATTTGTAGGTGTTATAAAAGTACTTTTTTGAACTTTTTTGTACTTTTAAAGTTTGAGGTTGCTGTTGAATATGTTGGTATATTTCAATGTTGCGGTTGTTGTTGAATTTTTATGCATTTTTCAATGTTGAGGTTGTTGTTAAATTTGTAGGTGTTTTGCAATGTTGAGGTTGTTGTTGAATTTGTTGGTGTTTTTCAATGCTGAGCTTGTTGTTGAATTTGTTGGTTTCTTTCAATGTTGAGCTTGTTGTTGAATTTGTTGGTGTTTTTCAATGTTGAGGTTGTTGTTGAATTTGTTGGTGTTTTTCAATGTTGAGCTTGTAGTTGAATTTGTTGGTGTTTTTCAATGTTGAGCTCGTTGTTGAATTTTTTGTTGTTTTTAATTGTTGAGGTTGTTGTTGAATTTGTTGGTGTTATCAATGTTATTTTTTGAACTTTTTTGTATTTTTCAATATTGCGTTTGTTGTTGAATTTGTTGGCATTATCAATGTTATATTTTGAACTTTTTTGTATTTTTCAGTATTGAGGTTGTTGTTGAATGTGTTGGTATTTTTCAATTTAGCGGGTGTTGTTGAATTTTTTGGTGTTTTTCATTGTTGAGGTTGTTCTTGAATTTCGTGGTGTTATCAATTTCTTTTGTTGAACTCGTTTTTCTTTTTAAAAGTTAAAATTGTTGTTGAATTTGCTGGTGTTTTTCAATGTTGAGGATATTGTTCAATTTGTTGGTGTTATCAAAGTTCGTTTTTGGACTTTTTTGTACTTTTAAAGGTTGAGGTTGTTGTTGAATTTGTTGGTATATTTCAATGTTGCGGTTGTTTTTGAATTTTTAGGTGTTTTGCAATGTTGAGGTTGTTGTTGAATTTGTTGGTGTTTTTGAATGTTGAGGTTTTTGTTGAATTTGTTGGTGTTATCAAAGTTTTTTGTTGAATAAATTTGTATTTTTAAAAGTTAAGGTTGTTGTTGAATTTGATGGTGTTTTTCAATTTTGAGGTTGTTGATTTTGTTGGTGATTTTCAATATTGAGGTTGTTGCTGAATTTGTTGGTGTTTTTCAATGTTGAGTGTTTTAAAAATATTTTTTGGTGTTTTTCATTGTTGACGTTGCTGTTAAATTTGTTGGTGTTTTTAAATGTTGTGGTTGTTGTTGAATTTGTTGGTGACTTTCAATATTGAGGTTGTTGTTGAATTTACTGGTGTTATCAATGTTCTTTTTTAAACTTTTTTATTTGAAAGTTGAGCTTCTTGTTGAATTTGTTGGTGTTTTTCAATGTTGAGGTTGTTGTTGAATTTGTTGGTGTTTTTTAAAGTTGATGTTTTTGAATTTGTTGGTGATTTAAAATATTGAGTTTGCTGTTGAATTTTTTGGCTTTATGAATGTTATGTTGTGACCTTTTTTGTATTTTTCAATGTTGAGGTTGTTGTTGAATTTGTTGGTATTTTTCAGTGTTGCGATTGTTGTTGAATTTTTTGGTGTTTTTCATTTTTGAGGTTGATGAAGTTGTTATTGTTTTTTCAATGTTGAGGTTGTTGTTAAATTTGTCAGTGTTTTTCAATGTTGAAGTTGTTGTTGAATTTCTTGGTGTTATCAATTTCTTTTGTTGAACTTGTTTGTATTTTTCAATGTTGCTTTTGCTGTTGAATTTTTTGGTGTTTTTCATTGTTGAGGTTGTTGATGAATTTGTTGGTGTTTTTCAACGTTGAGTTTGTTGTTGAATTTGTTGGTGTTTTTCAATGATGAGGTTATAGTTCAATTTGTTGGTGTTTTTCAATGTCGAGGCTGATGTTGAATTTATTGGTGTTTTTCAATGTTGAGGTTGTTGTCAAAATTGTTGTTGTTTTTCGATGTTGTTGAATTTACTGGTGATTTTCAATATTGAGTTTGTTGCTGAATTTGTCGGTGTTATCAATGTATTTTTTTGTTGAAGTTGTTTGTATTTTTAAAAGCAGAGTTTGTTGTTGAAGTTGTTGGCGTTTTTCAATGTTGAGGTTGTTGTTGAATTTGTTGGTGATTTTCAATAGTGACGTTGTTGTTGAATTTGTGCGTTTTATCAATGTTATATGAACTTTTTAGCATTTTTCAACGCTGAGGTTGTTGAATTGGTTGTTATTTTTCAATGTTGCGGTTGGTGTTAAATTTTTTGGTGTTTTTCTTTGTTGAGGTTGTTGTTGAATTTGTTGGTGATTTTAAATGTTGAGGTTGTTGTTGAATTTGTTTGTGATTTTCATTGTTGAGGTTGTTGTTGAATTTATTGGATTGAACATTGTTTTATGTTGAACTTGTTCTTCTTATTAAAAGTTAACGTGCTTGTTGAATTTGATGGTGATGTTCAATGTTGAGGTTGTTGAATTTGTTAGTGATTTTCAGTATTGACGTTGTTGTAGAATTTGTTGGTGTTATCAATGTTCTTTTTTGAACTTTTTTGTACTTTTAAATGTTGAGATTTTTGATGAATTTGTTGGTATTTTTCAATGTCGAGGATGTTGTTGAATTTATTGGTGAATTTCAATGTTGAGGTTGTTGTTAAAATTGTTGGTGTCTTTCAATGTTGATGTTGTTGAATTGGCTGGTGATTTTCTATACTGAGTTTGTTGTTGAATTTGTTGATGTTATCAATGTATTTTTTTGTTGAAGTTGTTTGTATTTTTAAAAGCAGAGTTTGTTGTTGAATTTGTTGGCGTTCTTCAATGTTGAGGCTGTTGTTGAATTTGTTGGTGATTTGCAATAGTAAGGTTGTTGTTGAATTTGTGGGTATTATCAATGTTATTTTATGAACTTTTTTGCATTTTTCAACGTTGACGTTGTTGAATTTGTTGTTTTTTTTCAATGTTGCGGTTGTTGTTGAATTTTTTTGTGTTTTTCATTGTTGAGGTTGTTGTTGAATTTGTTGGTCATTTTCAATGTTGAGGTTGTTGTTGAATTTGTTGGATTGAACAATGTTTTATGTTGAACTTGTTCGTCTTTTTAAAAGTTAATGTGCTTGTTGAATTTGATGGTGTTTTTCAATGTTGAGGTTGTTGAATTTGTTGGTGATTTTCAATATTGAGGTTGTTGTTGAATTTGTTTATGTTATCAATGTTATTTTTTGTGATTCTTTGCAATTATAAATGTTGAGGTTTTTGTTCAATTTGTTGGTATTTATCAATGTTGCGGTTGTTGTTGAATTTTATGGTGCATTTCACTGTTGAGGTTGCAGTTGAATTTGTTGGTATTTTTCAATGTTGAGGTTGTTGTTGAATTTGTTGCTGTTATTACTGTTGTTTTTTTGAAATTTTTTTTTGAAAGTTGTGCTTATTGTTGAATTTGTTGATTGTTTTCAATGTTGACGTTGTTGTTGAATTTGTTAGTGTTTTTCAATGTTGAGGTTGTTGTTGAATTTGTTGGTGTTTTTCAATGTTGATGTTGTTGAATTTGTTGGTGATTTTCAATATTAAGTTTGTTGTTCAATTTGTTGGTATTATCAACGTTATTTTTTGAACTTGGTCGTATTTTTCAATGTTGAGGTTGTTGTTGAATTTGTTGGTAATTTTAAATGTTGCAGTTGTTGTTGAATTTTTTGGTGTTTTTCATTGTTGAGATTGTTGAAGTTGTTGGTGTTTTTCAATGTTGAGGTTGTTGTTGAAATTGTTGGTGTGTTTCAATATTGAGTTTGTTGTTGAATTTTTTGGTGATTCGAATATTGTGTTTTTGGTGATTGTGTTGGTGTTATCAGTGTTTTTTTGTTGAAGTTGTTTGTATTTTTATAAGTTGAGTTTGTTGTTGAATTTGTTGGCGTTTTTCAATGTTGAGGTTTTTGTTGAATTTGTTGGTGATTTTCAATATTGATGTTGTTGAATTTGTTGGTGATTTCCAATATTGAGGTTGTTGTTGAATTTGTTGGAGTTATCAATGTTATTTTTTGAACTTCTTTGCAATTTTCAATGCTGAGATTGATGTTGAATTTATTGGTGTTTTTCAATGTTGAGATTGCTGTTGAATTTGTTGGTGTTTTTCAATGTTGATTTTTTTGTTGAATTTGCTGGTGTTTTCAATGTTGATTTTGTTGAAATTGTTGGTGATTTTGAAAGTTGCGTTTATTGTTGAATTTGCTGGTGTTATCAATGTTATTTTTTGAACTTTTTTGTATTTTTCAACGTTGAGGTTGTTGTTGAATTGAATGGTATTTTTGAATGTTGAGGTTGTTGTTGAATTTGTTGGTGTTCCTCATTGTTGAGGTTGCAGTTAAATTTGTTGGTATTTTTCAATGCTGAGGTTGTTGTTGAATTTGCTGCTGTTCTCAACGTTATTTTTTGAACATTTATTGTATTTTTGAAAGTTGAACATGTTGTTGAATTTGTTGCTTTTTTTCAATATAGAGTATGTTGTTGAATTTTTTGGAGTTTTTCATTGTTGAGGTTGTTGAATTTGTTGTTGTCTTTCAATATTGAGGTTGTTGTTGAATTTGTTGGTGTCTTTCAATATTGTGGTAATTGTTGAATTTGTTGGTGTTATCAATGTTTTTTTTGAACTTTTTCTCTTTTGAAAGTTAAGGTTGTTGTTGAATTTGTTGGTGATTTTCAATGTTGAGGTTGTTATTGAATTTATTGCTGTTATCCATGTTATTTTTTGAACTTTTTTGTATTTTTGAAATTTGAGCTTGTTGCTGAATTTGTTGGATTTTTTCAATGTTGAGTTTGATGTTGAATTTGTTGGTGTTATCAACGTTATTTTTTGAACTTTTTTGCGTTTTTCAATGTTGATGTTTTTGTTGAAATTGTTGGTATTTTTCAATGTTGCTGTTGTTGTTCAATTTATTGGTGTTTTTCATTGTTGAGGTTTTTGTTGAATTTGTTGGTGTATTTCAATATTGAAGTTTTTGTTGAGTTTGTTGGTGTTTTTCAATGTTGAGGTTGTTGTTGAATTTGTTGGTTTTTTCCAATGTTGCTGTTTTTGTTTAATTCATTGGTGTCTTTCAATGTTGAGGTTGTTGTTGAATTTGTTGGTTTTTTGCAATGTTGATGTTGTTGAATTTGTTGGTGATTTTCAATATTGATGTTTTTGCTGAATCTTTTGCTGTTTTTATTTGTTGAGGTTGTTCTTAAATTTGTTGGTGTTTTTCAATGTTGAGATTGTTTTTGAATTTGTTGGCGTTATCCATGTTATTTTTTGAATTTTTTTGTATTTTTGAAAGCTGAGCTTGTTGTTGAATTTGTTAGTGCTTTTCAATGTTGATGTTGTTTTTTCAATTTGTTGCTGTTATCAATGTTATTTTTTGAACTTGTTTGTATTTTTGAAAGTTCAGTTTGTTGATGAATTTGTTGGTTTTCTTCAAAGTTGAGGTTGTTCTTGAATTTGTTGGTCTTTTTCAATGTTGATGTAGAATTTGTTTGGTGATTTTCAATATTGAGTTTGTTGTTGAATTTGTTGGTGTTATCAACGTTATTTTTTGAACTTTTCTGTATTTTTCAATGTGGAGGTTGGTGTTGAATTTGTTTATATTTTTGAATGTTGCAGTTGTTGTTGTTGAATTTTTTGGTGTTTTTCATTGTTGAGGTTTTTGAAGTTGTTGGTGTTTTTCAATGTTGAGGTAGTTGTTGAATTTGTTGGTGTCTTTCCATATTGAGGTTGTTGTTGAATTTGTTGGTGTTTTTCATTGTTGAGGTTGTTGTTGAATTTGTTGCTGTTATCAATGTCTTTTGTTGAACTTTTTTGTATTTTGAAAAGTTAAGGTTGTTGTTGAATTTGTTGGTGTTTTTCAATGTTGAGGTTGTTGAATTTGTTGGTGATTTTCAATATTGAGGTTGTTGTTGAATTTTTTTGTGTTATCAAATTTCTTTTTTGAACTTTTTGTACTTTTAAAGGTTGAGGTTTTTGTTGAATATGTTGGCGTTTTTCAATGGTGAGGTTGTTGTTGAATTTGTTGTTGTCTTTCAATTTTGAGGTTGTTGTTGAATATGATGGCGTTTTTCAATGTTGAGGTTGTTGTTGAATTTGTTGTTGTCTTTCAAAATTGAGGTTGTTGTTGAATTTGTTGTTATCTTTCAATATTGAGGTTGTTGTTGACTTTGTTCCTGCCATTCAATAGTGAGGTTACTGTTGAATTTGTTGGTGTTATCAATGTTTTTTTTGAACTTTTTCACTTCTTTTAAAAGATGAGGTTGTTGTAGAATTTGTTCGTGATTTTCAATGTTGAGGATGTTTTTGAATTTGTTGCTGTTATCAATTTTATTTTCTGAACTTTTTTGTATTTTTGAAAGTTGAACTTGTTGATGAATTTGTTGTTGTTTTTCAATGTTGATGTTATTGAATTTGTAGGTGATTTTCAATATTGAGTTTGTTGTTGAATTTGTTGGTGTTATCAACTTTATTTTTTGAACTTTTTTGTATTTTACAATATTGAGGTTTTTGTTGAATTTGTTGGTATTTTTCAATGTTCCAGTTGTTCTTGAATTTTTTGGTGTTATTCATTGTTGAGCTTGTTGAAGTTGTTGGTGTTTTTCAATATTGAGGTTGTTGTTGAATAGGTTGGTGTTTTACAATGCTAGTTTGTTGTTGAATTTATTGTTGTTTTTCAAGGTTCAGGTTTTTGTTGAATTTTTTGTTGTTTTTAATTGTTGAGGTTGTTGTTAAATTTGTTGGTGTTTCTCAGGGTTGAGGTTGTTGTTGAATTTGTTGCTGTTATCCATGTTATTTTTTGAACTTTTTTGTATTTTTCAATGTTCAGGTTGTTGTTGAATTTATTGGTTTTTTTCAATGTTGCGCTTGTTGTTTTAAATTTTTGGTGTTTTTCATTGTTGAGGTTGTTGAAGTTGTTCGTGTTTTTTTATTGTTCAGGTTGTTGTTAAATTTGTTGGTGTTTTTCAATGTTGAGGTTGTTGTTGAATTTGTAGGTGTTTTTCATTGTTGAGGTTGTTGTTGAATTTCTTGGTGTTATCAATGTCTTTTGTTGATCTTGTTTGTATTTTTAAAAGTTAAGGTTGTTGTTGAATTTGTTGGTGTTTTTTAACGTTGAGGATGTTGAATTTGTTGATGATTTTCAATTTTCAAGATGTTGTTCAATTTGTTGGTGTTATCAAAGTTCTTTTTTGAAATTTTTTGTACTTTTGAAGGATGAGGTTGTTGTTGAATTGTTGGTATTTTTCAATGTTGCGGTTGTTGTTGAATTTTCTGTTGTTTTTCAATGTTAAGGTTGTTGTTGAATTTGTAGATGTTTTTCAATGTTGAGGTTGTTGAATTTGTTGGTGATTTTCAATATTGAGGTTCGTGTTTGTTGGTGTTATCAATGTTCTTTTTTGAACTGTTTTGTACTTTTAAAGGTTGAGGTTGTTGTTGAATTTGTTGGTGATTTTCAACGTTGAGGTTGTTGTTGAATTTGTAGCTATTATCAATGTTATTTTTTGAACTGTTTTGTATTTTTGAAAGATGAGGTTTTTGATGAATTTGTTGGTTTTTTTCAATGTTGATGTTGTTGAATTTGTTGGTGATTTTCAATATTGAGTTTGTTGTTGAAATTGTTGGTGTTATCAACTTTATTTTTTGAACTTTTTTGTATTTTACAATGTTGTGGTTGTTGTTGAATTTGTTGGTGACCTTCAATATTGAGGTTGGTGAAGTTGTTGCTGTTTTTCAATTTTGCGTTTTTATTGAATTTTTTTGGCATTTTTCAATGTTGAGGTTGTCGTTGAATTTGTTGGTGTCTTTCAATATTGAGGTTGTTGTTGAATTTGTTGGTGACTTTCAATATTGATGTTGTTGTTGAATTTATTCGTGTCTTTCAATGTTGAGGTTATTGTTGAATTTGTTGGTGTTATCAATGTATTTCTTGAACTTTTTCTCTTCTTTTAAAAGTTGACGTTGTTCTTGAATTTGTTGGTGACTTTCAATATTGAGGTTGTTTTTGATTTTGTTGGTGTTTTTTCAATGTTGAGGTTGTTGTTAAATTTGTCGGTGTTTTTCAATGTTGAGGTTGTACTTGAATTTTTTGTTGTTTTTCATTGTTGAGGTTTTTGTTGAACTTCTTGCTGTTATCAATGTCTTTTGTTGAACTTGTTTGTATTTTTAAAAGTTAATTTTGTTGTTGAATTTGTTGGTGTTTTTCAATGTTGAGGATGTTGAATTTGTTGGTGATTTTCAATTCTGAGGATGTTCTTCAATTTGTTGGTGTTATCAAAGTTCTTTCTTGAACTTTTTTGTACTTCTAAAGGTTGAGGTTGTTGTTGAATTTGTTGGTATTTTTCAATGTTGCGGTTGTTGTTGAATTTTTAGGTGTTTTTCAATGTTGAGGTTGTTGTTGAATTTTTAGGTGTTTTTCAATGTTGAGGTTGTTGTTGAATTTTTAGGTGTTTTTCAATGTTGAGGTTGTTGTTGAATTTTTAGGTGTTTTTCAATGTTGAGGTTGTTGTTGAATTTGTTTGGTGATTTTCAATATTGATGTAGTTGTTGAATTTGTTGACGTTTTTGAATGTTGAGGATGTTGTTGAATATGGTGGTGATTTTCAATATTGAGGTTATTGTTCAATTTGTTGTTGTTATCAATGTTTTTTTAAAGCTTTTAAATTTTTAATTTGAGGTTGTTGTTGAATGTGCTGGTGTTTCTCAATATTGAGGATTTTGTTGAACTTTTTGGTGTTTTTCTTTTTTGAGGTTGTTGATAAATTTTTTTCAATCGTGCGGTTGTTGTTAAATTTTTTGGTGTTTTTCATTGTTGAGGTTGTTGAACTTGTTGGTGTTTTTCAATGTTGACGTTGTTGTTGAATTTGTTGGTGATTTTCAATGTTGAGGTTGTTGTTGAATTTATTGGACTGAACAATGTTTTATGTTGAACTTGTTCGTCTTTTTAAAAGTTAACGTGCTTGTTGAATTTGATGGCGTTTTTCAATGTTGAGGTTGTTGAATTTGTTGGTGTTTTTCAGTATTGAGGTTGTTGTTGAATTTGTTGGTCTTATCAATGTTCTTTTTCGAACTTTTTTGTACTTTTAAATGTTGAGATTTTTGTTGAATTTGTTGGTGTTTTTCAATGTTGAGGTTGTTGTTGAATTTGTTGGTGATTTTCAATATTGAGGTTATTGTTCAATTTGTTGTTGTTATCAATGTTTTTTTTAACTTTTTTTTACTTTTAAAAGTTCAGGTTGTCGTTGAATGTGCTGGTGTTTTTCAATGTTGAGGATTAGTTGAACCTTTTGGTGTTTTTCATTTTTGAGGTTGTTGATAAATTTGTTGGTGTTTTGCAATGTTGGGGTTGTTGAATTTGTTGGTGATTTTCAACATTGAGTTTGTTTTTGAATTTGATGGTGTTATCAATGTTATTTTTTGAACATTTTTGTATTTTTCAATGTTGCGGTTGTGGTTGAATTTTCTGGTGTTTTTCATTGTTGCGGTTGCTGATGAATTTGTTGGTGTTTTTCTATGCTAGGGTTTTTGTTGAATTTGTTGGTGTTTTTCCATGTTGAGTTTGTTGTTGAATTTGTTGGTGTTTTTCATTGTTGAGGTTGTTGTTGAATTGGTTGGTGGTTTTCAATGTTGAGGTTGTTGAATTTTTTGGTGATCTTCAATATTAAGTTTGTTGTTGAATTTGTTGGTGTTACAAATATACATTTTTGAACTTGTTTGTACTTTAAAATGTTGAGGTTGTTGTTCAATTTGTTGGTGATTTTCAATATCGAGGTTGTAGTTGAATTTGTTGGTGTTTTTCAATGTTGATGTTGTTGAATTTGTTGGTGATTTTCAATGTTGAGGTGGTTGTTGAATTTGCTGGTGATTTGTTGAACTTGTTCGTCTTTTTAAAAGTTAAGGTGGTTGTTGAATTTGATGGTGTTATCAATGTTCTTTTTTGAACTTTTTCACTTCTTTTAAAAGTTGAGGTTGTTGTTGAATTTGTTGGTGTTTTTCAATTTTGAGGTTGCTGTTGAATTTGTGGGTGTTTTTCAATATTGAGGTTGTAGAATTTGTTGGTTATTTTCAATATTGAGTATGTTGTTGAATTTGTTGGCTTTATCAATGTTATTTTTTGAACTTTTTTGTATTTTTCAATGTTGAGGTTGTTGTTGAATTTGTTGGTATTTTTCAATGTTGCGGTTGTTGTTGAATTTTTTGGTGTATTTCATTGTTGAGGTTGATGAAGTTGTTGGTGTTTTTCAAAGTTGAGGTTGTTGTTGAATTTTTTGGTGCTTTTCATTGTTGAGGTTGTTGTTGAATTTCTTGGTGTTATCAATTTCCTTTGTTGAACTTGTTTATATTATTAAAAGTTAAGTTTGTTGTTGAATTTGTAGGTGTTTTTCAATGTTAAGGATATTGTTCAATTTGTGGTGTTATCAAAGTTCTTTTTTGAACTTTTTTGTACTATTAAAGGTTGACGTTGTTGTTGAATTTGTTGGTATATTTCAATGTTGCGGTTGTTGTTGAATTTTTAGGTGTTTTTCAATTTGAGGTTGTTGTTGAATTTGTCAGTGTTTTGCAATGTTGAGGTTGTTGTTGAATTTGTTGGTGTTTTTCGATTTTTGAGCTTGCTGTTGAATTTGTTGGTGTTTTTCAATGTTGAGCTTGTTGTTGAATTTGTTGGTGTTCTTCAATGTTGAGGTTGTTGTTGAATTTGTTGGTGTTTTTCAATTTTGAGCTTGTTGTTGAATTTGTTGGTGTTTTTCAATGTTGAGCATGTTGTTGAATTTTTTGTTGTTTTTAATTGTTGAGGTTGTTGTTGAATTTGTTGGTGTTATCCAAGTAATTTTTTGTATTTTTGAAATTTGACCTTGTTGTTGAATTTGTTGGTTTTTTTTCAATGTTGAGTTTGTTGTTGAATTTATTGGTGTTTTTCAATGTTGATGTTGTTGAATTTGTTGGAGATTTTCAATATTGATGTACTTGTTGAATTTGTTGGCGTTTTTCAATGTTGAGGTTGTTGTTGAATTTTTTGGTGATTTTCAATATTAAGGTTATCGTTCAATTTGTTGTAGTTATCAATGTTTTTTATAACTTTTTTTTACTTTTAAAAGCTGAGGTTGCTGTTGAATGTGCTGGTGTTTTTCAATGTTAAGGATTTTGTTGAGTTTTTTGTTTGTTTTCATTTTTGAGGTTGTTGATAAATTTGTTGGTGTTTTTCAATGTTGAGGTTGTTGAATTTGTTGGTTATTTTCAATATTGAGTTTGTTGTTGAATTTGATGATGTTATCAATTTTTTTTTGAACTTTTGTGCATTTTTCAATGTTGCGGTTGTTGTTGAATTTTTTGGTGTTTTTCATTGTTGAGGTTGTTTTTGAATTTGTTGGTGTTTCTCAATGTTGAGTTTGTTGTTGAATTTGTTGGTGTTTTTCATTGTTGAGGTTGTTGTTGAATTGGTTGGTGGTTTTCAATGTTGAGGTTGTTGAATTTGTTGGTGATTTTCAATATTGAGGTTCTTGTTGAATTTGTTGGTGTTATAAATATACTTTTTTGAACTTGTTTGTACTTTATAAGGTTGAGTTTGTTGTTGAATTTGTTGGTGATTTCCAATAATGAGGTTGTTGTTGAATTTGTGGGTGTTATCAATGTTATTTTATGAACTTTTTTTGCATTTTTCAACGTTGAAGTTGTCGAATTTGTTGTTATTATTCAATGTTGCGGTTGTTGTTGAATTTTTTGGTGATTTGTTGAACTTGTTCGTCTTTTTAAAAGTTAAGGTGGTTGTTGAATTTGATGGTGTTATCCATGTAATTTTTTGAACTTTTTTGTATTTTTGATATTTGAGCTTGTTGTTGAATTTGTTGGTTTTTTTCAATGCTGAGTTTGTTGTTGAATTTATTGGTGTTTTTCAATGTTGATGTTGTTGAATTTGTTGGTGATCTTCAATATTGAGTTTGTTGTAGAATTTGTTGGCGTTATCAATGTTATTTTTTGAACTTTTTTGTATTTTTCAATATTGAGGTTGTTGTTGAATTTGTTGGTATTTTTCAATTTATCGGTTGTTGTTGAATTTTTTGGTGTTTATCAATGTTGAGGTTGTTGTTGAATTTGTTGGCGTTATCAATGTTATTTTTTGAACTTTTTTGTATTTTTCAATATTGAGGTTGTTGTTGAATTTGTTGGTATTTTTCAATTTATCGGTTGTTGTTGAATTTTTTGGTGTTTATCAATGTTGAGGTTGTTGTTGAATTTGGTGGTGTTTTTCAATGTTGAGGTTGTTGTTTAATTTGTGGGTGTTTTTCAATGTTGAGGTTGTAGAATTTGTTGGTGATTTTCAATATTGAGTTTGTTGTTGAATTTGATGGTGTTATCAATTTTGTTTTTGAACTTTTTTGCATTTTTCAATGTTGGTGTTGTTGCTGAATTTTTTGGTGTTTTTCATTGTTGAGGTTGTTGTTGAATTGGCTGGTGGTTTTCTATGTTGAGGTTGTTGAATTTGTTGGTGATTTTCAATATTGAGGTTGTTGTTGAATTTGTTGGTGTTATAAATATACTTTTCTGAACTTATTTGTACTTTAAAAGATTGAGGTTGTTGTTCAATTTGTTGGTGATTTTCAATATTGAGGTTGTAGTTGAATTTGTCGGTGTTTTTCAATGTTGATGTTGTTGAATTTGCTGTTGATTTTCAACATTGAGTTTGTTGTTGAATTTGTTCATATTATCAATTTCTTTTTTTGTTGAAGTTGTTTGTATTTTTAAAAGTAGAGTTTGTTGTTGAATTTGTTGACGTTTTTCAATAGTGAGGTTGTTGTTGAATTTGTGGGTGTTATCAATGTTATTTTATGAACTTTTTTTGCATTTTTCAACGTTGATGTTGTCGAATTTGTTGTTATTTTTCAATGTTGCGGTTGTTGTTGAATTTTTTGGAGTTTTTCTTTGTTGAGGTTGTTGTTGAATTTGTTCGTGATTTCAATGTTATGGTTGTTGTTGAATTTGTTGGTGATTTGTTGAACTTGTTCGTCTTTTTAAAAGTTAAGGTGGTTGTTGAATTTGATGGTGTTATCCATGTAATTATTTGAGCTTTTTTGTATTTTTGAAATTTGAGCTTGTTGTTGAATGTGTTGGTTTTTTTCAATGTTGAGTTTGTTGTTGAATTTATTGGTGTTTTTCAATGTTGATGTAGTTGAATTTGTTGGTGATCTTCAATATTGAGTTTGTTGTTGAATTTGTTGGCGTTATCAATGTTATTTTTTTAACTTTTTTGTACTTTTAAATGTTGAGATTTTTGTTGAATTTGTTGGTGATATTCAGTGTTGAAGTTGTTGTTGAATTTGTTGGCATTTTTCAAAGTTGAGGTTGTTGTTGAATTTGTTGGTGTTTTTCAATGTTGAGGTTGTTGAATTTGTTGGTGTTATCAATGTTCTTTTTTCAACTTATATTTACTTTTAAAAGTTGAGGTTGTTGTTGCATTTGTTGGTGTTTTTCAATGTTGAGGTTGTTGTTGAATTTGTTGCTGATTAACAATATTGAGTTTTTTGTTGAATTTGTTGGTGTTAACAACATTTTTTTGTTGAACTTGATTGTATTTTAAACAGTTGAGGTTGTTGAATTTGTTGGCGTTTTTCAATGTTGAGGTTGTTGTTGAATTTGTTGGTGATTTTCAATATTGAGGTTATTGTTCAAATTGTTGTTGTTTTCAATGTTTTTTTAAACTTTTTTTACTTTTAAAAGTTGAGGATGTTGTTGAATGTGCTGGTGTTTTTCAATATTGAGGAATTTGTTGAACTTTTTGGTGTTTTTCTTTTTTGAGGTTGTTGAAGAATTTTTTTTTTCGTACGGTTGTTGTTGAATTTTTTGGTGTTTTTCATTGTTGAGGTTGTTGAACTTGTTGGTGTTTTTGAATGTTGAGGTTGTTGTTGAATTTGTTGGTGATTTTCAATGTTGAGGTTGTTGTTGAATTTATTGGATTGAACAATGTTTTATGTTGAACTTGTTCGTCTTTTTAACAGTTAACGTGCTTGTTGAATCTGATGGCGTTTTTCAATGTTGAGGTTGTTGAATTTGTTGGTGATTTTACTTATTGAGGTTGTTGTAGAATCTGTTGGTGTTATCAATGTACTTTTTTGAACTTTTTTGTACTTTTAAATGTTGAGATTTTAGTTGAATTTGTTGGTGTTTCTCAATGTTGAGGTTCTTGTTGAATTTGTTGGTGATTTTCAATATTGAGTTTGTAGTTGAATTTGTTCATGTTATCAATGTCTTTTTTTGTTGAAGTTGTTTGTATTTTTAACAGTAGAGTTTGTTGTTGAATTTGTTGGCGTTTTTCAATGTTGAGGTTGTTGTTGAATTTGTTGGTGATTTTCAATAGTGAGGTTGTTGTTGAATTTGTGGGTGCTATCAATGTTATTTTATGAACTTTTTTGCATTTTTCAACGTTGAGGTTGTTGAATTTGTTGTCATTTTTCAATGTTGCGGTTGTTGTTGAATTTGTTGGTGATTTTCAGTGTTGAGGCTGTTGTTGAATTTGTTGGTGATTTTCAATGTTGAGGTTGTTGTTGAATTTATTGGATAGAACAATGTTTTATGTTGAACTTGTTCGTCTTTTTAAAAGTTAACGTGCTTGTTGAACTTGATGGTGTTTTTCAATGTTTAGATTGTTGAATTTGTTGGTGATTTTCCGTATTGAGGTTGTTGTTGAATTTGTTGGTGCTTTTCAATATTGAGGTTATTGTTCAATTTGTTTTTGTTATCAATGTTATTTTAAACTTTTTTTTCTTTTAAATTTGAGGTTGTTGTTGAATGTGCTGGTGTTTTTCAATATTGAGGATTTTGTTGAACTATTTGGTGTTTTTCATTGTTGAGGTTGTTGAACTTGTTGGTGTTTTTCAATGTTGAGGTTGTTGTTGAATTTGTTGGTGATTTTCAGTATTGAGGTTGTTGTAGAATTAGTTGGTGTTATCAATGTTCTTTTTTGAACTTTTTTGTACTTTTAAATGTTGAGATTTTTTTTGAATTTGTTGGTGTTTTTCAATGTTGATGTTGTTGAATTTGTTAGTGATTTTCAATGTTGCGGTTGTTGTTGAATTTGATGGTGTTTTTTAATGTTGAGGTTGATGAATTTGTTGGTGATTTTCAGTATTGAGGTTGTTGTAGAATTTGTTGGTGTTATCAATGTTCTTTTTTGAACTTTTTTGTACTTTTAAATATTGATGTAGTTGTTGTATTTGTTGGTATCTTTCAATGTTGAGTTTGTTGTTGAATTTATTGGTGTTTTTCAATGGTGAGGTTGTTGTTGAATTTGTTGGTGCTATGAGTGTTTTTTTTGGAACTGTTTTGTGTTTTTCAAAGTTGAGGTTGTTGCTGAATTTGTTGGTGCTATTCTGTGTTGAGCTTGTTGAAATTGTAGGTGATTTTCAATATTGAGGTTTTTGTTGAATTTGTTGGTGCTATCAGTATTCTGTTTTGAACTTTTTTGTACTTTTAAAAGTTGAGGTTGTTGTTGAATTTGTTGGTGTTTTTCAATGTTGAGGTTGTTGTTAAATTTGCTGGTGTCATCAATGTTTTTTTTTTTAACTTGTTGGTACTTTTAAAATTTGACGTTGTTGTTGAAAGTGTTGATGTTTTTCAATGGTGAGGTTTTGTTGAAATTTTTGGTGTTTTCATTGTTGAGTTTGTTGTTGAATTTGTTGGTGATTTTCAAGATTGAGGTTGTAGTTGAATTTGTGGGTGTTGTCAATGTTTATTTTGTTGAAATTTTTTGTAGTTTTTAAAATTGAGTTTGTTGCTGAATTTTATATTGTTTTTAAATCTTGATGTTGTTGTTGAATTTGTTGGTGATTTTAAATGTTGAGGATGTTGATGAATTTGTTGGTGTTATCAATGTATTTTTTTTAACTTTTGTATGTTTTTCAATGTTGAGGCTGTTGAAGTTGCTGGTGATTTTCTATATTGAGGTTGTTGATGAATTTGTTGGTGATATTCAGTGTTGAAGTTGTTGTTGAATTTGTTGGCGTTTTTCAAAATTGAGGTTGTTGTTGAATTTGTTGGTGTTTTTCAATGTTGGGGTTGTTGAATTTGTTGGTGTTATCAATGTTCTTTTTTCAACTTATATTTACTTTTAAAAGTTGAGGTTGTTGTTGCATTTGTTGGTGTTTTTCAATGTTGAGGTTGTTTTTGAATTTGTTGGTGATTAATAATATTGAGTTTGTTGTTGAATTTGTTGGTGTTAACAATATTTTTTGTTGAACTTGATTGTATTTTAAAAAGTTGAGGTTGTTGAATTTGTTGGTATTTTTGAAAGTTGAGGTCGTTGAATTTGTTGGTGTTATTCAATATTGAGGTTGTTGTTGAATTTGTTGGTGTTATCAATGGTTTTTTTTAAACTTTTTTTTTCAAAGTTGAGATTGTTGCTGAATTTGTTGGTGATATTCACTGTTGAGGTTGTTGAGTTTGTTGGTGATTTTCAATATTAAGGTTGTAGTTGAATTTGTTGGTGATTTTCAATATTGATGTTGTTGTTGTATTTGTTGGTGTTTTCAATGCTTTATTTGAACTTTTTTGTATTTGTCAATTCCAAGGTTGTTGTTGAACTTGTTGGTATTTTTGAATGTTGCGGTTGTTGTTGAGTTTTTTTGATGTTTTTCATTGTTGAGGTTATTGTTGAATTTGTTAGTGTTTTTCAATGTTGAGTTTGTAGTTGAATTTGTTGGTGTTTTTCAATGGTGAGGTTTTTGTTTAATTTTTTTATGTTTTCATTGTTGAGTTTCTCGTTAAATTTGTGGGTGTTTTTCAATGTTGAGGTTGTTGTTGAATTTGTTGTTGATTTTCAATATTGAGTTTCTTTGTTCAATTTGTTGGTGGTGTCAATGTTTATTTCGTTGAATTTTTTTGTAGTTTTAAAAGTTGAGGTTGTTGCTGATTTTTTTATTGTTTTTCAATGTTGATGTTGTTGTTGAATTTGTTGGTGATTTTCAGTGTTGGCGTTGCTGAAATTGTTGGTGATTTTAAATGTAGAGGTTGTTGTTGAATTGGATAGTGTCATCAATGTTTATTTTGTTGAACTTGTTTGTATATCTAAAAGTTGTGGTTGTTGTTGAATTTATTGGCGTTATCAATGTTTCTATTGTTGAACTTTTCTTAATTTTAAAAGTTGAGGTTGTTGTTTAATTTGTTGGTGTTTTTCAAAGTTGAGTTCTTTGAATTTGTTGGTGATTTTCAATGTTGAAGTTGTTGTTCAATTTGTTGGTGTTATGAATGGTTTTTTTCTTAACTTTTTTGTGTTTTTCAAAGTTGAGGTTGTTGCTGAATTTGTTGGTGATATTCAGTGTTGAGGTTATCGAATTTGTTGGTGATTTTCAATATTGAGGTTGTTGTTGAATTTGTTGGTGTTTTTCAATGTTGAAGTTGTTGTTGAATTTGTTGGTGATTTTCAATATTGAGGTTGTTGTTGAATTTGTTGGTGTTATCAATGTTATTTTTTGAACTTTTTTGTATTTTTCAATGTTGAGGTTGTTGTTGAATATGTTGGTATTTTTCAATGTTGCGGTTGTTGTTGAATTTTTTGGTGTTTTTCGTTGTTGAGATTGTTGTTGAATTTGTTGTTGTTTTTCATTGTTGAGGTTGTTGTTGAATTTGTTGTCGTTTTTCATTGTTGAGGTTGTTGTTTAATTTGTTGGTGATTTTCAGTGTTGAGGTTGTTGAATTTGTTGGTGATTTTCAATATTGAGGTTGTTGTTGAATTTGTAGGTGTTATCAATGTTTTTTTGTTGAACTTGTTTGTATTTTTACAAGTTGAGGTTGTTGCTGAATTTTTTATTCTTTTTCAATCTTGATGTTGTTGTTGAATTTGTTGGTGATTTTCAATATTGAGGTTGTTGAATTTGTTGGTGATTTTCAATATTGAGGTTGTTGTTGAATTTGTTGGTGTTATCAATGTTATTTTTTGAACTGTTTTGACAATTTAAAGGTTGAGGTTGTTGTTGAATTTGTTGGTGTTTTTCAATGTTGAGTTTTTTGTTAAATTTATTGGTGATTTCATTGTTGACGTTGTTCTTAAATTTCTTGGTGTTTTTCAATGTTGTGGTTGTGTTGAATTTGTTGGTGACTTTCAATATTGAGGTTGGTGAAATTGTTGGTGTTTTTCAATGCTGAGGTTTTTGTTGAATTTGTTGGTGTATTTCAATATTGAGGTTGTTGTTGAATTTGTTGGTGTCTTTCAATATTGAGGTTGTTGTTGAATTTGTTGGTGAGTTACAATAGTGAGGTTGATGTCGAATTTGTTGGTGTTTTTCAATGTTGAGCTTGTTGTTGAATATGTTTGTGTCTTTCAATATTGAGGTTATAGTTGAATTTGTTGGTGTTATCAATGTTTTTTTTGAACTTTTTCTGTTCTTTTAAAAGTTGAGGTTTTTGTTGAATTTGTTGGTGTTATAAATGTTCTTTTTAAAACTTTTTTGTATTTTTGAAAGTTGTTGGTGTTTTTTCAAAGTTGATGTTGTTGTTGATTTTTTTTTGAATTGTTGAGGTTGTCGTTAAATTTGTTGGTGTTTTTCAATGTTGAGGTTGTTGTTGAATTTGTTGGTGTTATCCCTGTTATTTTTTGAACTTTGTTGTATTTTAGAAAGTTGAGCTTGTTCTTGAATTTGTTGGTTTTCTTCAATGTTGAGTTTGTTGTTTAATTTATTGGTGTTTTTCAATGTTGATGTTGTTGAATTTGTTGGTGATTTTCAATATTGAGTTTGTTGTTGGATTTGTTGGCGTTATCAGTGTTATTTTTTGAACTTTTTGTATTTTTCAATGTTGCGGTTGATGTTGAATTTTTTGGTGTTTTTCATTGTTGAGGTTGTTGAAGTTGTTGGTGTTTTTTCAATATTGCGGTTGTTGTTAAATTTGTCGGTGTTATTCATTGTTGAGGTTGTTAGTGAATTTCTAGCTGTTATCAATGTCTTTTGTTGAACTTGTTTATATTTTTAAAGTTAAGGTTGATGTTGAAATTGTAGGTGTTTTTCAATGTTGAGGATGTTGAATTTGTTGGTGATTTTCAATTCTGAGGATGTTGTTCAATTTGTTGGTGTTATCAGTGTTATTTGTTGAACTTTTTGTATTTTTCAATGTTGAGGTTGTTGTTGAATTTGTTGGTATTTTTCAATGTTGAAGTTGTTGTTGAATTTTTTGGTGTTTTTCATTGTTGAGGTTGTTGAAGTTGTTGGTGTTTTTTAAATTTTGAGGTTGTTGCTAAATTTGTCGGTGTTTTTCAATGTTGAGGTTGTTGTTATATTTTTTGGTGTTCTTCATTGTTGAGGTTGTTGTTGAATTTCTTGCTGTTATCAATGTCTTTTGTTGAACTTGTTTGTATTTTTAAAAGTTAAGGTTGTTGTTGAATTTGTAGGTGTTTTTCAACGTTGAGGATGTTGAATTTGTTGGTGATTATCAATTCTGAGCATGTTGTTCAATTTGTTGGTGTTATCAAAGTTCTTTCTTGAACTTTTTTGTACTTTTAAAGGTTGAGGTTGTTTATGAATTTGTTGGTACTTTTCAATGTTGCGGTTCTTGTTGAATTTTTAGGTGTTTTTCAATGTTGAGGTTGTTGTTGAATTTGTAGGTGTTTTTCAATGTTGAGGTTGTTGTTGAATTTGTTGGTGTTTTTCAATGTTGAGATTGTTGTTGAATTTGATGGTGTTTTTCAATGTTGAGGTTGTTGTTGAATTTGTTGGTGTTATCATGTTTTTTGTTGAATAAATTTGTATATTTTAAAGTTAAGTTTGGTGTTGAATTTGTTGTTTTTCAATATTGAGGTCGTTGAATTTGTTGGTGATTTTCAATACTGAGGTTGTTGTTAAATTTGTTAGTGTTTTTCAATGTTGACATTGTTGTTAAATTTGTTGGTGTTTTTAAATGTTGCAGTTGTTGTTGAATTTGTTGGGAACTTTCAATATTGAGGTTGTTGTTCAATTTGTTGGTGTTATCAATGTTCTTTTTTAAACTTTTTGAAGTTTTGAAAGTTGAGCTTGTTGTTGAATTTGTTGGTGTTTTTCAATGTTGAGCTTGTTGTTGAATTTGTCGGTGTTTTTCAATGTTGAGGTTGTTGAATTTGTTCGTGTTTTTCAATGTTGAGGTTTTTGTTGAATTTTTTGTTGTTTTTAATTGTTGAGGTTGTTGTTAAATTTGTTGGTGTTTTTCAATGTTGAGGTTGTTGTTGAATTGGTTGGTGTTTTTCAATGTTGAGTTTCTTGTTGAATTTATTGGTGTTTTTCAATGTTGATGTTGTTGAATTTACTGGTGATTTTCAATATTGAGTTTGTTGTTGAATTTGTTGGCATTATCAATTTTATTTTTCGAACTTTTTTGTATTTTTCAATGCTGGGGTTGTAGTTGAAGTTGTTGGTGATTTTCAATGTTGAGGTTGTTGTTGAATTTGTAGGTGTTTTTCAATGTTGAGGTTGTTGAATTTGTTGGTGATTTTCAATACTGAGGATGTTGTTCAATTTGTTGGTGATATCAAAGTTTTTTGTTGAATAAATTTGTATTTTTAAAAGTTAAGGCTGTTGTTGAATTTGTAGGTGTTTTGCAATCTTGAGGTTGTTGTTGAAGTTGTTGGTGATTTTCAATGTTGAGGTTGTTGTTGAAGTTGTTGGTGATTTTCAATGTTGAGGTTGTTGTTGAATTTGTTGGTGTTATCAATGTTGAGGTTGTTGTTAAATTTGTAGGTGTTTTGCAATGTTGAGGTTGTTGTTGAATTTGCTGGTGTTTTTCAATGTTGAGGTTGTTGTTAAATTTGTAGGTGTTTTGCAATGTTGAGGTTGTTGTTGAATTTGTTGGTGTTTTTCAATGTTGAGGTTGTTGTTAAATTTGTAGGTGTTTTGCAATGTTGAGGTTGTTGTTGGATTTGCTGGTGTTTATGAATGTTGAGTTTGTTGTTGAATTTGTTGGTGATATCAAATTTGTTGTTGAATAAATTTGTATTTTTAAAAGTTACGGTTGTTGTTGAATTTGTTGTTGTTTTTCAATGTTGAGGTTGTTGAATTTGTTGCTGATTTTCAATATTGAGGTTGTTGTTGAATTTGTTGGTGTTATCAATTTTCTTTTTTAAACTTTTTTGTATTTTTGAAAGTTGAGCTTGTTGATGAATTTGTTGGTTTTTTTCAATGTTGAGGATGTTGTTGAATTTGTTGGTGTTATCCCTGTTATTTTTTGAACTTTGTTGTATTTTAGAAAGTTGAGCTTGTTGTTGAATTTGTTGGTGTTTTTCAATGTTGAGTTTGTTGTTGAATTTATTGGTGTTTTTCAATGTTGAAGCTGTTGAATTTGTTGGTGATTTGCAATATTGAGATTGTTGTTGAATTTGTTGTCATTATCAATGTTATTTTTGATACTTTTTGTATTTTTCAATTTTGAGTTTGTTATTGAATTTATTGGTGTTTTTCAATGTTGATGTTGTTGTTTAATTTATTGGTGTTTTTCAATGTTGATGTTGTTGAATTTGTTGGTGATTTTCAATATTGAGTTTGTTGTTGGATTTGTTGGCGTTATCAGTGTTATTTTTTGAACTTTTTGTATTTTTCAATGTTGCGGTTGATGTTGCATTTTTTGGTGTTTTTCATTGTTGAGGTTGTTGAAGTTGTTGGTGTTTTTTCAATATTGCGGTTGTTGTTAAATTTGTCGGTGTTATTCATTGTTGAGGTTGTTAGTGAATTTCTAGCTGTTATCAATGTCTTTTGTTGAACTTGTTTATATTTTTAAAGTTAAGGTTGATGTTGAAATTGTAGGTGTTTTTCAATGTTGAGGATGTTGAATTTGTTGGTGATTTTCAATTCTGAGGATGTTGTTCAATTTGTTGGTGTTATCAGTGTTATTTGTTGAACTTTTTGTATTTTTCAATGTTGAGGTTGTTGTTGAATTTGTTGGTATTTTTCAATGTTGAAGTTGTTGTTGAATTTTTTGGTGTTTTTCATTGTTGAGGTTGTTGAAGTTGTTGGTGTTTTTTAAATTTTGAGGTTGTTGCTAAATTTGTCGGTGTTTTTCAATGTTGAGGTTGTTGTTATATTTTTTGGTGTTCTTCATTGTTGAGGTTGTTGTTGAATTTCTTGCTGTTATCAATGTCTTTTGTTGAACTTGTTTGTATTTTTAAAAGTTAAGGTTGTTGTTGAATTTGTAGGTGTTTTTCAATGTTGAGGATGTTGAATTTGTTGGTGATTATCAATTCTGAGCATGTTGTTCAATTTGTTGGTGTTATCAAAGTTCTTTCTTGAACTTTTTTGTACTTTTAAAGGTTGAGGTTGTTTATGAATTTGTTGGTATTTTTCAATGTTGCGGTTCTTGTTGAATTTTTAGGTGTTTTTCAATGTTGAGGTTGTTGTTGAATTTGTAGGTGTTTTTCAATGTTGAGGTTGTTGTTGAATTCGTAGGTGTTTTTCAATGTTGAGATTGTTGTTGAATTTGATGGTGTTTTTCAATGTTGAGGTTGTTGTTGAATTTGTTGGTGTTATCAATGTTGAGGTTGTTGTTAAATTTGTAGGTGTTTTGCAATGTTGAGGTTGTTGTTGAATTTGTTGGTGTTTTTCAATGTTGAGGTTGTTGTTAAATTTGTAGGTGTTTTGCAATGTTGAGGTTGTTGTTGAATTTGTTGGTGTTTTTCAATGTTGAGGTTGTTGTTAAATTTGTAGGTGTTTTGCAATGTTGAGGTTGTTGTTGGATTTGCTGGTGTTTATGAATGTTGAGTTTGTTGTTGAATTTGTTGGTGATATCAAATTTGTTGTTGAATAAATTTGTATTTTTAAAAGTTACGGTTGTTGTTGAATTTGTTGTTGTTTTTCAATGTTGAGGTTGTTGAATTTGTTGCTGATTTTCAATATTGAGGTTGTTGTTGAATTTGTTGGTGTTATCAATTTTCTTTTTTAAACGTTTTTGTATTTTTGAAAGTTGAGCTTGTTGATGAATTTGTTGGTTTTTTTCAATGTTGAGGTTGTTGTTGAATTTGTTGGTGTTATCCCTGTTATTTTTTGAACTTTGTTGTATTTTAGAAAGTTGAGCTTGTTCTTGAATTTGTTGGTTTTTTTCAATGTTGAGTTTGTTGTTTAATTTATTGGTGTTTTTCAATGTTGATGTTGTTGAATTTGTTGGTGATTTTCAATATTGAGTTTGTTGTTGGATTTGTTGGCGTTATCAGTGTTATTTTTTGAACTTTTTGTATTTGTCAATGTTGCGGTTGATGTTGAATTTTTTGGTGTTTTTCATTGTTGAGGTTGTTGAAGTTGTTGGTGTTTTTTCAATATTGCAGTTGTTGTTAAATTTGTCGGTGTTATTCATTGTTGAGGTTGTTAGTGAATTTCTAGCTGTTATCAATGTCTTTTGTTGAACTTGTTTATATTTTTAAAGTTAAGGTTGATGTTGAAATTGTAGGTGTTTTTCAATGTTGAGGATGTTGAATTTGTTGGTGATTTTCAATTCTGAGGATGTTGTTCAATTTGTTGGTGTTATCAGTGTTATTTGTTGAACTTTTTGTATTTTTCAATGTTGAGGTTGTTGTTGAATTTGTTGGTATTTTTCAATGTTGAAGTTGTTGTTGAATTTTTTGGTGTTTTTCATTGTTGAGGTTGTTGAAGTTGTTGGTGTTTTTTAAATTTTGAGGTTGTTGCTAAATTTGTCGGTGTTTTTCAATGTTGAGGTTGTTGTTATATTTTTTGGTGTTCTTCATTGTTGAGGTTGTTGTTGAATTTCTTGCTGTTATCAATGTCTTTTGTTGAACTTGTTTGTATTTTTAAAAGTTAAGGTTGTTGTTGAATTTGTAGGTGTTTTTCAATGTTGAGGATGTTGAATTTGTTGGTGATTATCAATTCTGAGCATGTTGTTCAATTTGTTGGTGTTATCAAAGTTCTTTCTTGAACTTTTTTGTACTTTTAAAGGTTGAGGTTGTTTATGAATTTGTTGGTATTTTTCAATGTTGCGGTTCTTGTTGAATTTTTAGGTGTTTTTCAATGTTGAGGTTGTTGTTGAATTTGTAGGTGTTTTTCAATGTTGAGGTTGTTGTTGAATTCGTAGGTGTTTTTCAATGTTGAGATTGTTGTTGAATTTGATGGTGTTTTTCAATGTTGAGGTTGTTGTTGAATTTGTTGGTGTTATCAATGTTGAGGTTGTTGTTAAATTTGTAGGTGTTTTGCAATGTTGAGGTTGTTGTTGAATTTGTTGGTGTTTTTCAATGTTGAGGTTGTTGTTAAATTTGTAGGTGTTTTGCAATGTTGAGGTTGTTGTTGAATTTGTTGGTGTTTTTCAATGTTGAGGTTGTTGTTAAATTTGTAGGTGTTTTGCAATGTTGAGGTTGTTGTTGGATTTGCTGGTGTTTATGAATGTTGAGTTTGTTGTTGAATTTGTTGGTGATATCAAATTTGTTGTTGAATAAATTTGTATTTTTAAAAGTTACGGTTGTTGTTGAATTTGTTGTTGTTTTTCAATGTTGAGGTTGTTGAATTTGTTGCTGATTTTCAATATTGAGGTTGTTGTTGAATTTGTTGGTGTTATCAATTTTCTTTTTTAAACGTTTTTGTATTTTTGAAAGTTGAGCTTGTTGATGAATTTGTTGGTTTTTTTCAATGTTGAGGTTGTTGTTGAATTTGTTGGTGTTATCCCTGTTATTTTTTGAACTTTGTTGTATTTTAGAAAGTTGAGCTTGTTCTTGAATTTGTTGGTTTTTTTCAATGTTGAGTTTGTTGTTTAATTTATTGGTGTTTTTCAATGTTGATGTTGTTGAATTTGTTGGTGATTTTCAATATTGAGTTTGTTGTTGGATTTGTTGGCGTTATCAGTGTTATTTTTTGAACTTTTTGTATTTTTCAATGTTGCGGTTGATGTTGAATTTTTTGGTGTTTTTCATTGTTGAGGTTGTTGAAGTTGTTGGTGTTTTTTCAATATTGCGGTTGTTGTTAAATTTGTCGGTGTTATTCATTGTTGAGGTTGTTAGTGAATTTCTAGCTGTTATCAATGTCTTTTGTTGAACTTGTTTATATTTTTAAAGTTAAGGTTGATGTTGAAATTGTAGGTGTTTTTCAATGTTGAGGATGTTGAATTTGTTGGTGATTTTCAATTCTGAGGATGTTGTTCAATTTGTTGGTGTTATCAGTGTTATTTGTTGAACTTTTTGTATTTTTCAATGTTGAGGTTGTTGTTGAATTTGTTGGTATTTTTCAATGTTGAAGTTGTTGTTGAATTTTTTGGTGTTTTTCATTGTTGAGGTTGTTGAAGTTGTTGGTGTTTTTTAAATTTTGAGGTTGTTGCTAAATTTGTCGGTGTTTTTCAATGTTGAGGTTGTTGTTATATTTTTTGGTGTTCTTCATTGTTGAGGTTGTTGTTGAATTTCTTGCTGTTATCAATGTCTTTTGTTGAACTTGTTTGTATTTTTAAAAGTTAAGGTTGTTGTTGAATTTGTAGGTGTTTTTCAATGTTGAGGATGTTGAATTTGTTGGTGATTATCAATTCTGAGCATGTTGTTCAATTTGTTGGTGTTATCAAAGTTCTTTCTTGAACTTTTTTGTACTTTTAAAGGTTGAGGTTGTTTATGAATTTGTTGGTATTTTTCAATGTTGCGGTTCTTGTTGAATTTTTAGGTGTTTTTCAATGTTGAGGTTGTTGTTGAATTTGTAGGTGTTTTTCAATGTTGAGGTTGTTGTTGAATTCGTAGGTGTTTTTCAATGTTGAGATTGTTGTTGAATTTGATGGTGTTTTTCAATGTTGAGGTTGTTGTTGAATTTGTTGGTGTTATCATGTTTTTTTGTTGAATAAATTTGTATATTTTAAAGTTAAGTTTGGTGTTGAATTTGTTGTTTTTCAATATTGAGGTCGTTGAATTTGTTGGTGATTTTCAATACTGAGGTTGTTGTTAAATTTGTTAGTGTTTTTCAATGTTGACATTGTTGTTAAATTTGTTGGTGTTTTTAAATGTTGCAGTTGTTGTTGAATTTGTTGGGAACTTTCAATGTTGAGGTTGTTGTTCAATTTGTTGGTGTTATCAATGTTCTTTTTTAAACTTTTTGAAGTTTTGAAAGTTGAGCTTGTTGATGAATTTGTTGGTTTTTTTCAATTTTGAGCTTGTTTTGAATTTGTTGGTGTTTTTCAATGTTGACGTTTTTGTTGAATTTTTTGTTGTTTTTACTTGTTGAGGTTGTTGTTAAATTTGTTGGTGTTTTTCAATGTTGAGGTTGTTGTTGAATTTGTTGGTGTCATCCATGTTATTTTTTGAACTTTTTTGTATTTTTGAAATTTGAGCTTGTTGTTGAATTTGTTGGTGTTTTTCAATGTTGAGTTTGTTGTTGAATTTATTGGTGTTTTTCAATGTTGAAGTTGTTGAATTTGTTGGTGATTTTCAATATTGAGTTTGTTGTTGAATTTGTTGGCATTATCAATGTTATTTTTGAAACTTTTTGTATTTTTCAATGTTGAGTTTGTTGTTGAATTTGTAGGCGTTTTGCAATCTTGAGGTTGTTGTTGAATTTGTTGGTATTTTTGAATGTTGAGGTTGTTGTTGAATTTGTTGGTGATATCAAAGTTTTTTGTTGATTAAATTTGTATTTTTAAAAGTTAAGGTTGTTGTTGAATTTGTAGGTGTTTTGCAATTTTGAGGTTGTTGTTGAAGTTGTTGGTGATTTTCAATGTTGAGGTTGTTTTGAATTTGTAGGTGTTTTTTAATGTTGAGGTTGTTGAATTTGTTGGTGATTTTCAATATTGAGGTTGTTGTTGAATTTGTTGATGTTGTCAATGTTCTTTTCTAAACTTTTTGTATTTTTGAAAGTTGAGCTTGTTGTTGAATTTGTTGGTGTTTTTCAATGTTGAGGTTCTTGAATTTGTTGGTGATTTTCAATATTGAGGTTGTTGTTGAATTTGTTGATGTTGTCAATGTTCTTTTCTAAACTTTTTGTATTTTTGAAAGTTGAGCTTGTTGTTGAATTTGTTGGTGTTTTTCAATGTTGAGGTTGTTGTTAAATTTGTTGGTGTTTTTCAATGTTGAGGTTGTTGTTGAATTTGTTGGTGTTATCCATGTTATTTTTTGAACTTTTTTGTATTTTTGAAAGTTGAGCTTGTTGTTGAATGTGTTGGTGTTTTTCAATGTTGAGTTTGTTGTTGAATTTATTGGTGTTTTTCAATGTTGATGTTGTTGAATTTGTTGGTGATTTGCCATATTGAGTTTGTTGTTGAAGTTGTTGGCATTATCAATGTTATTTTTGAAACTTTTTGTATTTTTCAATGTTGAGTTTGTTGTTGAATTTGTAGGTGTTTTGCAATCTTGAGGTTGTTGTTGAATTTGTTGGTGTTTTTGAATGTTGAGGTTGTTGCTGAATTTGTTCGTGATATCAAAGTTTTTTGTTGAATAAATTTGTATTTTTAAAAGTTAAGGTTGTTGTTGAATTTGTAGGTGTTTTGCAATTTTGAGGTTGTTGTTGAAGTTGTTGGTGATTTTCAATGTTGAGGTTGTTTTTGAATTTGTAGGTGTTTTTTAATGTTGAGGTTGTTGAATTTGTTGGTGATTTTCAATATTGAGGTTATTGTTGAATTTGTTGATGTTGTCAATGTTCTTTTCTAAACTTTTTGTATTTTTGAATGTTGAGCTTGTTGTTGAATTTGTTGGTGTTTTTGAATGTTGAGGTTGTTGTTAAATTTGCAGGTGTTTTGCAATGTTGAGGTTGTTGTTGAATTTGTTGGTGTTTTTCAATGTTGAGGTTGTTGTTGAATTTGTTGGTGTTATCAATGTTCTTTTTTAGACTTTTTTGTATTTTTAAAAGTTGAGCTTGTTGTTGAATTTGTTGGTGATATCAAAGTTTTTTGTTGAATAAATTTGTATTTTTAAAAGTTTAGGTTGTTGTTGAATTTATTGGTGTTTTTCAATGTTGAGCTTGTTTTGAATTTATTGGTGTTTTTCAATGTTGTGGTTGTTGTTAAATTTGTTGGTGTTTTTCAATGTTGTGGTTTTGGTTGAATTTGTTGGTGTTATCCTTGTTATTTTTTGAACTTTATTGTATTTTTGAAAGTTGAGCTTGTTGTTGAATTTGTTGGTGTTTTTCAATGTTGAGTTTGTTGTTGAATTTATTGGTGTTTTTCAATGTTGAAGCTGTTGAATTTGTTGGTGATTTGCAATATTGAGATTGTTGTTGAATTTGTTGTCATTATCAATGTTATTTTTTGAAACTTTTTGTATTTTTCAATTTTGAGTTTGTTGTTGAATTTATTGGTGTTTTTCAATGTTGATGTTGTTGAATTTACTGGTGATTTTCAATATTGAGTTTGTTGTTGAATTTGTTGGCGTTATCAATTTTATTTTTCGTACTTTTTTGTATTTTTCAATGCTGAGGTTGTAGTTGAATTTGTTGGTATTTTTCAATTTTGCTGTTGTTGTTGAATTTTTTGGTGTTTTTCACTGTGGAGGTTGTTGAATTTGTTGGTGATTTTCAATTCTGAGGATGTTGTTCAATTTGTTGTTGTTATGAAAGATCTTTTTTGAAATTTTTTGTACTTTTAAAGTTTGAGGTTATTGTTGAATGTGTTGGTATATTTCAATGTTGCTGTTGTTGTTGCAATTTAGGTGTTTTTCAATGTTGAGGTTGTTGTTGAATTTGTCGGTGTTTTGCAATCTTGAGGCTGTCGTTCAATTTGTTGGTGTTTTTCAATGTTGAGGTTGTTGTTAAATTTGCAGGTGTTTTGCAATGTTGAGGTTGTTTTTGAATTTGTTGGTGTTTTTCAATGTTGAGGTTGTTGTTGAATTTGTTGCTGTTATCAATATTTTTTTGTTGAACATGTTTGTAATAATAAAAGTTGAGGTTGTTGAATTTGTTGGTGTTATTGAAAGTTGAGGTTGTTGAAATCGTTGGTGATATTCAATATTGAGGTTGTTGTTGAATTTGTTGGTGTTATCAATGGTTTTTTTTAACTTTTTTTTTCAAAGTTGAGATTGTTGCTGAATTTGTTGGTGATATTCAGTGTTGTGGTTGTTGAATTTGTTGGTGAGTTTCAATATTGAGGTTGTTGTTGAATTTGTTGGTGTTATCAATGTTATTTTTTGAACTTTTTTGTATTTTTCAATTCTGAGGTTGTTGTTGAACTTGTTGGTATATTTCAATGTTGCTGTTGTTGTTGCATTTTTAGGTGTTTTTCAATGTTGAGGTTGTTGTTGAATTTGTAGGTGTTTTGCAATCTTGAGGCTGTCGTTCAATTTGTTGGTGTTTTTCAATGTTGAGGTTGTTGTTAATTTTGCAGGTGTTTTGCAATGTTGAGGTTGTTTTTGAATTTGTTGGTGTTTTTCAATGTTGAGGTTGTTGTTGAATTTGTTGGTGACATAAAAGTTTTTTGTTGAATAAATTTGTATTTTTAAAAGTTAAGGTTGTTGTTGAATTTGTTGGTGTTTTTCAATGTTGAGGTTGTTGAATTTGTTGGTGATTTTCAATAGTGAGGTTGTTGTTGAATTTGTTGGTGTTATCAATGTTCTTTTTTAAACTTTTTTGTATTTTTGAAAGTTGAGCTTGTTGTTGAATTTGTTGGTGATATCAAAGTATTTTGTTGAATAAATTTGTATTTTTAAAAGTTAAGGTTGTTGTTGAAATGTTGGTGTTTTTCAATGTTGAGCTTGTTTTGAATTTATTGGTGTTTTTCAATGTTGAGGTTGTTGTTGAATTTGTTCGTGTTTTTTAATTGTTGAGTTTGTTGTTGAATTTGTAGCTGTTATCAATATTTTTTTGTTGAACATGTTTGTAATAATGAAAGTTGAGGTTGTTGAATTTGTTGTGTTATTGAAAGTTGAGGTTGTTGAAATCGTTGGTGATATTCAATATTGAGGTTGTTGTTAAATTTGTTGGTGTTATCCATGTTATTTTTTGAACTTTTTTGTATTTTTGACAGTTGAGCTTGTTGTTGAATTTATTGGTGTTTTTCAATGGTGATGTTGTTGAATTTGTTGGTGATATCAAAGTTTTTTGTTGAATAAATTTGTATTTTTAAAAGTTAAGGTTGTTGTTGAATTTGTAGGTGTTTTGCAATTTTGAGGTTGTTGTTGAAGTTGTTGGTGATTTTCAATGTTGAGGTTGTTTTTGAATTTGCAGCTGTTTTTTAATGTTGAGGTTGTTGAATTTGTTGGTGATTTTCAATATTGAGGTTATTGTTGAATTTGTTGATATTGTCAATGTTCTTTTCTAAACTTTTTGTATTTTTGAATTTTGAGCTTGTTGTTGAATTTGTTGGTGTTTTTCATTGTTGAGGTTGTTGTTAAATTTGCAGGTGTTTTGCAATGTTGAGGTTGTTGTTGAATTTGTTGGTGTTTTTCAATATTGATTTTGTTGTGGAATTTGTTGATGTTGTCAATGTTCTTTTCTAAACTTTTTGTATTTTTGAAAGTTGAGCTTGTTGTTGAATTTGTTGGTGTTTTTCAATGTTGAGGTTGTTGTTAAATTTGTTGGTGTTTTTCAATGTTGAGGTTCTTGAATTTGTTGGTGATTTTCACTATTGAGGTTGTTGTTGAATTTGTTGATGTTGTCAATGTTCTTTTCTAAACTTTTTGTATTTTTGAAAGTTGAGCTTGTTGTTGAATTTGTTGGTGTTTTTCAATGTTGAGGTTGTTGTTAAATTTGTTGGTGTTTTTCAATGTTGAGGTTGTTGTTGAATTTGTTGGTGTTATCCATGTTATTTTTTGAACTTTTTTGTATTTTTGAAAGTTGAGCTTGTTGTTGAATGTGTTGGTGTTTTTCAATGTTGAGTTTGTTGTTGAATTTATTGGTGTTTTTCAATGTTGATGTTGTTGAATTTGTTGGTGATTTGCCATATTGAGTTTGTTGTTGAAGTTGTTGGCTTTATCAATGTTATTTTTGAAACTTTTTGTATTTTTCAATGTTGAGTTTGTTGTTGAATTTGTAGGCGTTTTGCAATCTTGAGGTTGTTGTTGAATTTGTTGGTGTTTTTGAATGTTGAGGTTGTTGCTGAATTTGTTCGTGATATCAAAGTTTTTTGTTGAATAAATTTGTATTTTTAAAAGTTAAGGTTGTTGTTGAATTTGTAGGTGTTTTGCAATTTTGAGGTTGTTGTTGAAGTTGTTGGTGATTTTCAATGTTGAGGTTGTTTTTGAATTTGTAGGTGTTTTTTAATGTTGAGGTTGTTGAATTTGTTGGTGATTTTCAATATTGAGGTTATTGTTGAATTTGTTGATGTTGTCAATGTTCTTTTCTAAACTTTTTGTATTTTTGAATGTTGAGCTTGTTGTTGAATTTGTTGGTGTTTTTGAATGTTGAGGTTGTTGTTAAATTTGCAGGTGTTTTGCAATGTTGAGGTTGTTGTTGAATTTGTTGGTGTTTTTCAATGTTGAGGTTGTTGTTGAATTTGTTGGTGTTATCAATGTTCTTTTTTAGACTTTTTTGTATTTTTAAAAGTTGAGCTTGTTGTTGAATTTGTTGGTGATATCAAAGTTTTTTGTTGAATAAATTTGTATTTTTAAAAGTTTAGGTTGTTGTTGAATTTATTGGTGTTTTTCAATGTTGAGCTTGTTTTGAATTTATTGGTGTTTTTCAATGTTGTGGTTGTTGTTAAATTTGTTGGTGTTTTTCAATGTTGTGGTTTTGGTTGAATTTGTTGGTGTTATCCATGTTATTTTTTGAACTTTATTGTATTTTTGAAAGTTGAGCTTGTTGTTGAATTTGTTGGTGTTTTTCAATGTTGAGTTTGTTGTTGAATTTATTGGTGTTTTTCAATGTTGAAGCTGTTGAATTTGTTGGTGATTTGCAATATTGAGATTGTTGTTGAATTTGTTGTCATTATCAATGTTATTTTTTGATACTTTTTGTATTTTTCAATTTTGAGTTTGTTGTTGAATTTATTGGTGTTTTTCAATGTTGATGTTGTTGAATTTACTGGTGATTTTCAATATTGAGTTTGTTGTTGAATTTGTTGGCGTTATCAATTTTATTTTTCGTACTTTTTTGTATTTTTCAATGCTGAGGTTGTAGTTGAATTTGTTGGTATTTTTCAATTTTGCTGTTGTTGTTGAATTTTTTGGTGTTTTTCACTGTGGAGGTTGTTGAATTTGTTGGTGATTTTCAATTCTGAGGATGTTGTTCAATTTGTTGTTGTTATGAAAGATCTTTTTTGAAATTTTTTGTACTTTTAAAGTTTGAGGTTATTGTTGAATGTGTTGGTATATTTCAATGTTGCTGTTGTTGTTGCATTTTAGGTGTTTTTCAATGTTGAGTTTGTTGTTGAATTTGTAGGTGTTTTGCAATCTTGAGGCTGTCGTTCAATTTGTTGGTGTTTTTCAATGTTGAGGTTGTTGTTAAATTTGCAGGTGTTTTGCAATGTTGAGGTTGTTTTTGAATTTGTTGGTGTTTTTCAATGTTGAGGTTGTTGTTGAATTTGTTGGTGATATCAAAGTTTTTTGTTGAATAAATTTGTATTTTTAAAAGTTAAGGTTGTTGTTGAATTTGTTGGTGTTTTCCAATGTTGAGGTTGTTGAATTTGTTGGTGATTTTCAATAGTGAGGTTGTTGTTAAATTTGTTGGTGTTATCAATGTTCTTTTTTAAACTTTTTTATATTTTTGAAAGTTGAGCTTGTTGTTGAATTTGTTGGTGATATCAAAGTTTTTTGTTGAATAAATTTGTATTTTTAAAAGTTAAGGTTGTTGTTGAAATGTTGGTGTTTTTCAATGTTGAGCTTGTTTTGAATTTATTGGTGTTTTTCAATGTTGAGGTTGTTGTTGAATTTGTTCGTGTTTTTTAATTGTTGAGTTTGTTGTTGAATTTGTTGCTGTTATCAATATTTTTTTGTTGAACATGTTTGTAATAATAAAAGTTGAGGTTGTTGAATTTGTTGGTGTTATTGAAAGTTGAGGTTGTTGAAATCGTTGGTGATATTCAATATTGAGGTTGTTGTTGAATTTGTTGGTGTTATCAATGGTTTTTTTTAACTTTTTTTTTCAAAGTTGAGATTGTTGCTGAATTTGTTGGTGATATTCAGTGTTGTGGTTGTTGAATTTGTTGGTGAGTTTCAATATTGAGGTTGTTGTTGAATTTGTTGGTGTTATCAATGTTATTTTTTGAACTTTTTTGTATTTTTCAATTCTGAGGTTGTTGTTGAACTTGTTGGTATATTTCAATGTTGCTGTTGTTGTTGCATTTTTAGGTGTTTTTCAATGTTGAGGTTGTTGTTGAATTTGTAGGTGTTTTGCAATCTTGAGGCTGTCGTTCAATTTGTTGGTGTTTTTCAATGTTGAGGTTGTTGTTAATTTTGCAGGTGTTTTGCAATGTTGAGGTTGTTTTTGAATTTGTTGGTGTTTTTCAATGTTGAGGTTGTTGTTGAATTTGTTGGTGACATAAAAGTTTTTTGTTGAATAAATTTGTATTTTTAAAAGTTAAGGTTGTTGTTGAATTTGTTGGTGTTTTTCAATGTTGAGGTTGTTGAATTTGTTGGTGATTTTCAATAGTGAGGTTGTTGTTGAATTTGTTGGTGTTATCAATGTTCTTTTTTAAACTTTTTTGTATTTTTGAAAGTTGAGCTTGTTGTTGAATTTGTTGGTGATATCAAAGTTTTTTGTTGAATAAATTTGTATTTTTAAAAGTTAAGGTTGTTGTTGAAATGTTGGTGTTTTTCAATGTTGAGCTTGTTTTGAATTTATTGGTGTTTTTCAATGTTGAGGTTGTTGTTGAATTTGTTCGTGTTTTTTAATTGTTGAGTTTGTTGTTGAATTTGTAGCTGTTATCAATATTTTTTTGTTGAACATGTTTGTAATAATGAAAGTTGAGGTTGTTGAATTTGTTGTGTTATTGAAAGTTGAGGTTGTTGAAATCGTTGGTGATATTCAATATTGAGGTTGTTGTTAAATTTGTTGGTGTTTTTCAATGTTGAGGTTGTTGTTGAATTTGTTGGTGTTATCCATGTTATTTTTTGAACTTTTTTGTATTTTTGACAGTTGAGCTTGTTGTTGAATGTGTTGGTGTTTTTCAATGTTGAGTTTGTTGTTGAATTTATTGGTGTTTTTCAATGGTGATGTTGTTGAATTTGTTGGTGATATCAAAGTTTTTTGTTGAATAAATTTGTATTTTTAAAAGTTAAGGTTGTTGTTGAATTTGTAGGTGTTTTGCAATTTTGAGGTTGTTGTTGAAGCTTTTGGTGATTTTCAATGTTGAGGTTGTTTTTGAATTTGCAGCTGTTTTTTAATGTTGAGGTTGTTGAATTTGTTGGTGATTTTCAATATTGAGGTTATTGTTGAATTTGTTGATATTGTCAATGTTCTTTTCTAAACTTTTTGTATTTTTGAATTTTGAGCTTGTTGTTGAATTTGTTGGTGTTTTTCATTGTTGAGGTTGTTGTTAAATTTGCAGGTGTTTTGCAATGTTGAGGTTGTTGTTGAATTTGTTGGTGTTTTTCAATGTTGAGGTTGTTGTTGAATTTGTTGGTGTTATCAATGTTCTTTTTTAAACTTCTTTGTATTTTTGAAAGTTGAGCTTGTTGTTGAATTTGTTGGTGATATCAAAGTTTTTTGTTGAATAAATTTGTATTTTTAAAAGTTAAGGTTGTTGTTGAATTTGTTGGTGTTTTTCAATGTTGAGCTTGTTTTGAATTTATTGGTGTTTTTCAATGTTGTGGTTGTTGTTTAATTTGTTCGTGTTTTTTAATGTTGACGTTTTTGTTGAATTTTGTGTTGTTTTTAATTGTTGTGGTTGTTGTTAAATTTGTTGGTGTTTTTCAATGTTGTGGTTTTGGTTGAATTTGTTGGTGTTATCCATGTTATTTTTTGAACTTTATTGTATTTTTGAAAGTTGAGCTTGTTGTTGAATTTGTTGGTGTTTTTCAATGTTGAGTTTGTTGTTGAATTTATTGGTGTTTTTCAATGTTGAAGCTGTTGAATTTGTTGGTGATTTGCAATATTGAGATTGTTGTTGAATTTGTTGTCATTATCAATGTTATTTTTTGATACTTTTTGTATTTTTCAATTTTGAGTTTGTTGTTGAATTTATTGGTGTTTTTCAATGTTGATGTTGTTGAATTTACTGGTGATTTTCAATATTGAGTTTGTTGTTGAATTTGTTGGCGTTATCAATTTTATTTTTCGTACTTTTTTGTATTTTTCAATGCTGAGGTTGTAGTTGAATTTGTTGGTATTTTTCAATTTTGCTGTTGTTGTTGAATTTTTTGGTGTTTTTCACTGTGGAGGTTGTTGAATTTGTTGGTGATTTTCAATTCTGAGGATGTTGTTCAATTTGTTGTTGTTATGAAAGATCTTTTTTGAAATTTTTTGTACTTTTAAAGTTTGAGGTTATTGTTGAATGTGTTGGTATATTTCAATGTTGCTGTTGTTGTTGCATTTTAGGTGTTTTTCAATGTTGAGGTTGTTGTTGAATTTGTAGGTGTTTTGCAATCTTGAGGCTGTCGTTCAATTTGTTGGTGTTTTTCAATGTTGAGGTTGTTGTTAAATTTGCAGGTGTTTTGCAATGTTGAGGTTGTTTTTGAATTTGTTGGTGTTTTTCAATGTTGAGGTTGTTGTTGAATTTGTTGGTGATATCAAAGTTTTTTGTTGAATAAATTTGTATTTTTAAAAGTTAAGGTTGTTGTTGAATTTGTTGGTGTTTTCCAATGTTGAGGTTGTTGAATTTGTTGGTGATTTTCAATAGTGAGGTTGTTGTTAAATTTGTTGGTGTTATCAATGTTCTTTTTTAAACTTTTTTATATTTTTGAAAGTTGAGCTTGTTGTTGAATTTGTTGGTGATATCAAAGTTTTTTGTTGAATAAATTTGTATTTTTAAAAGTTAAGGTTGTTGTTGAAATGTTGGTGTTTTTCAATGTTGAGCTTGTTTTGAATTTATTGGTGTTTTTCAATGTTGAGGTTGTTGTTGAATTTGTTCGTGTTTTTTAATTGTTGAGTTTGTTGTTGAATTTGTTGCTGTTATCAATATTTTTTTGTTGAACATGTTTGTAATAATAAAAGTTGAGGTTGTTGAATTTGTTGGTGTTATTGAAAGTTGAGGTTGTTGAAATCGTTGGTGATATTCAATATTGAGGTTGTTGTTGAATTTGTTGGTGTTATCAATGGTTTTTTTTAACTTTTTTTTTCAAAGTTGAGATTGTTGCTGAATTTGTTGGTGATATTCAGTGTTGTGGTTGTTGAATTTGTTGGTGAGTTTCAATATTGAGGTTGTTGTTGAATTTGTTGGTGTTATCAATGTTATTTTTTGAACTTTTTTGTATTTTTCAATTCTGAGGTTGTTGTTGAACTTGTTGGTATATTTCAATGTTGCTGTTGTTGTTGCATTTTTAGGTGTTTTTCAATGTTGAGGTTGTTGTTGAATTTGTAGGTGTTTTGCAATCTTGAGGCTGTCGTTCAATTTGTTGGTGTTTTTCAATGTTGAGGTTGTTGTTAATTTTGCAGGTGTTTTGCAATGTTGAGGTTGTTTTTGAATTTGTTGGTGTTTTTCAATGTTGAGGTTGTTGTTGAATTTGTTGGTGACATAAAAGTTTTTTGTTGAATAAATTTGTATTTTTAAAAGTTAAGGTTGTTGTTGAATTTGTTGGTGTTTTTCAATGTTGAGGTTGTTGAATTTGTTGGTGATTTTCAATAGTGAGGTTGTTGTTGAATTTGTTGGTGTTATCAATGTTCTTTTTTAAACTTTTTTGTATTTTTGAAAGTTGAGCTTGTTGTTGAATTTGTTGGTGATATCAAAGTTTTTTGTTGAATAAATTTGTATTTTTAAAAGTTAAGGTTGTTGTTGAAATGTTGGTGTTTTTCAATGTTGAGCTTGTTTTGAATTTATTGGTGTTTTTCAATGTTGAGGTTGTTGTTGAATTTGTTCGTGTTTTTTAATTGTTGAGTTTGTTGTTGAATTTATAGCTGTTATCAATATTTTTTTGTTGAACATGTTTGTAATAATGAAAGTTGAGGTTGTTGAATTTGTTGTGTTATTGAAAGTTGAGGTTGTTGAAATCGTTGGTGATATTCAATATTGAGGTTGTTGTTAAATTTGTTGGTGTTTTTCAATGTTGAGGTTGTTGTTGAATTTGTTGGTGTTATCCATGTTATTTTTTGAACTTTTTTGTATTTTTGACAGTTGAGCTTGTTGTTGAATGTGTTGGTGTTTTTCAATGTTGAGTTTGTTGTTGAATTTATTGGTGTTTTTCAATGGTGATGTTGTTGAATTTGTTGGTGATATCAAAGTTTTTTGTTGAATAAATTTGTATTTTTAAAAGTTAAGGTTGTTGTTGAATTTGTAGGTGTTTTGCAATTTTGAGGTTGTTGTTGAAGCTTTTGGTGATTTTCAATGTTGAGGTTGTTTTTGAATTTGCAGCTGTTTTTTAATGTTGAGGTTGTTGAATTTGTTGGTGATTTTCAATATTGAGGTTATTGTTGAATTTGTTGATATTGTCAATGTTCTTTTCTAAACTTTTTGTATTTTTGAATTTTGAGCTTGTTGTTGAATTTGTTGGTGTTTTTCATTGTTGAGGTTGTTGTTAAATTTGCAGGTGTTTTGCAATGTTGAGGTTGTTGTTGAATTTGTTGGTGTTTTTCAATGTTGAGGTTGTTGTTGAATTTGTTGGTGTTATCAATGTTCTTTTTTAAACTTCTTTGTATTTTTGAAAGTTGAGCTTGTTGTTGAATTTGTTGGTGATATCAAAGTTTTTTGTTGAATAAATTTGTATTTTTAAAAGTTAAGGTTGTTGTTGAATTTGTTGGTGTTTTTCAATGTTGAGCTTGTTTTGAATTTATTGGTGTTTTTCAATGTTGTGGTTGTTGTTTAATTTGTTCGTGTTTTTTAATGTTGACGTTTTTGTTGAATTTTGTGTTGTTTTTAATTGTTGTGGTTGTTGTTAAATTTGTTGGTGTTTTTCAATGTTGTGGTTTTGGTTGAATTTGTTGGTGTTATCCTTGTTATTTTTTGAACTTTATTGTATTTTTGAAAGTTGAGCTTGTTGTTGAATTTGTTGGTGTTTTTCAATGTTGAGTTTGTTGTTGAATTTATTGGTGTTTTTCAATGTTGAAGCTGTTGAATTTGTTGGTGATTTGCAATATTGAGATTGTTGTTGAATTTGTTGTCATTATCAATGTTATTTTTTGATACTTGTTGTATTTTTCAATTTTGAGTTTGTTGTTGAATTTATTGGTGTTTTTCAATGTTGATGTTGTTGAATTTACTGGTGATTTTCAATATTGAGTTTGTTGTTGAAGTTGTTGGCGTTATCAATTTTATTTTTCGTACTTTTTTGTATTTTTCAATGCTGAGGTTGTAGTTGAATTTGTTGGTATTTTTCAATTTTGCTGTTGTTGTTGAATTTTTTGGTGTTTTTCACTGTGGAGGTTGTTGAATTTGTTGGTGATTTTCAATTCTGAGGATGTTGTTCAATTTGTTGTTGTTATGAAAGATCTTTTTTGAAATTTTTTGTACTTTTAAAGTTTGAGGTTATTGTTGAATGTGTTGGTATATTTCAATGTTGCTGTTGTTGTTGCATTTTAGGTGTTTTTCAATGTTGAGGTTGTTGTTGAATTTGTAGGTGTTTTGTAATCTTGAGGCTGTCGTTCAATTTGTTGGTGTTTTTCAATGTTGAGGTTGTTGTTAAATTTGCAGGTGTTTTGCAATGTTGAGGTTGTTTTTGAATTTGTTGGTGTTTTTCAATGTTGAGGTTGTTGTTGAATTTGTTGGTGATATCAAAGTTTTTTGTTGAATAAATTTGTATTTTTAAAAGTTAAGGTTGTTGTTGAATTTGTTGGTGTTTTCCAATGTTGAGGTTGTTGAATTTGTTGGTGATTTTCAATAGTGAGGTTGTTGTTGAATTTGTTGGTGTTATCAATGTTCTTTTTTAAACTTTTTTATATTTTTGAAAGTTGAGCTTGTTGTTGAATTTGTTGGTGATATCAAAGTTTTTTGTTGAATAAATTTGTATTTTTAAAAGTTAAGGTTGTTGTTGAAATGTTGGTGTTTTTCAATGTTGAGCTTGTTTTGAATTTATTGGTGTTTTTCAATGTTGAGGTTGTTGTTGAATTTGTTCGTGTTTTTTCATTGTTGAGTTTGTTGTTGAATTTGTTGCTGTTATCAATATTTTTTGTTGAACATGTTTGTAATAATAAAAGTTGAGGTTGTTGAATTTGTTGGTGTTATTGAAAGTTGAGGTTGTTGAAATCGTTGGTGATATTCAATATTGAGGTTGTTGTTGAATTTGTTGGTGTTATCAATGGTTTTTTTTAACTTTTTTTTTCAAAGTTGAGATTGTTGCTGAATTTGTTGGTGATATTCAGTGTTGTGGTTGTTGAATTTGTTGGTGAGTTTCAATATTGAGGTTGTTGTTGAATTTGTTGGTGTTATCAATGTTATTTTTTGAACTTTTTTGTATTTTTCAATTCTGAGGTTGTTGTTGAACTTGTTGGTATATTTCAATGTTGCTGTTGTTGTTGCATTTTTAGGTGTTTTTCAATGTTGAGGTTGTTGTTGAATTTGTAGGTGTTTTGCAATCTTGAGGCTGTCGTTCAATTTGTTGGTGTTTTTCAATGTTGAGGTTGTTGTTAATTTTGCAGGTGTTTTGCAATGTTGAGGTTGTTTTTGAATTTGTTGGTGTTTTTCAATGTTGAGGTTGTTGTTGAATTTGTTGGTGACATAAAAGTTTTTTGTTGAATAAATTTGTATTTTTAAAAGTTAAGGTTGTTGTTGAATTTGTTGGTGTTTTTCAATGTTGAGGTTGTTGAATTTGTTGGTGATTTTCAATAGTGAGGTTGTTGTTGAATTTGTTGGTGTTATCAATGTTCTTTTTTAAACTTTTTTGTATTTTTGAAAGTTGAGCTTGTTGTTGAATTTGTTGGTGATATCAAAGTTTTTTGTTGAATAAATTTGTATTTTTAAAAGTTAAGGTTGTTGTTGAAATGTTGGTGTTTTTCAATGTTGAGCTTGTTTTGAATTTATTGGTGTTTTTCAATGTTGAGGTTGTTGTTGAATTTGTTCGTGTTTTTTAATTGTTGAGTTTGTTGTTGAATTTGTAGCTGTTATCAATATTTTTTTGTTGAACATGTTTGTAATAATGAAAGTTGAGGTTGTTGAATTTGTTGTGTTATTGAAAGTTGAGGTTGTTGAAATCGTTGGTGATATTCAATATTGAGGTTGTTGTTAAATTTGTTGGTGTTTTTCAATGTTGAGGTTGTTGTTGAATTTGTTGGTGTTATCCATGTTATTTTTTGAACTTTTTTGTATTTTTGACAGTTGAGCTTGTTGTTGAATGTGTTGGTGTTTTTCAATGTTGAGTTTGTTGTTGAATTTATTGGTGTTTTTCAATGGTGATGTTGTTGAATTTGTTGGTGATATCAAAGTTTTTTGTTGAATAAATTTGTATTTTTAAAAGTTAAGGTTGTTGTTGAATTTGTAGGTGTTTTGCAATTTTGAGGTTGTTGTTGAAGTTGTTGGTGATTTTCAATGTTGAGGTTGTTTTTGAATTTGCAGCTGTTTTTTAATGTTGAGGTTGTTGAATTTGTTGGTGATTTTCAATATTGAGGTTATTGTTGAATTTGTTGATATTGTCAATGTTCTTTTCTAAACTTTTTGTATTTTTGAATTTTGAGCTTGTTGTTGAATTTGTTGGTGTTTTTCATTGTTGAGGTTGTTGTTAAATTTGCAGGTGTTTTGCAATGTTGAGGTTGTTGTTGAATTTGTTGGTGTTTTTCAATGTTGAGGTTGTCGTTGAATTTGTTGGTGTTATCAATGTTCTTTTTTAAACTTCTTTGTATTTTTGAAAGTTGAGCTTGTTGTTGAATTTGTTGGTGATATCAAAGTTTTTTGTTGAATAAATTTGTATTTTTAAAAGTTAAGGTTGTTGTTGAATTTGTTGGTGTTTTTCAATGTTGAGCTTGTTTTGAATTTATTGGTGTTTTTCAATGTTGTGGTTGTTGTTTAATTTGTTCGTGTTTTTTAATGTTGACGTTTTTGTTGAATTTTGTGTTGTTTTTAATTGTTGTGGTTGTTGTTAAATTTGTTGGTGTTTTTCAATGTTGTGGTTTTGGTTGAATTTGTTGGTGTTATCCATGTTATTTTTTGAACTTTATTGTATTTTTGAAAGTTGAGCTTGTTGTTGAATTTGTTGGTGTTTTTCAATGTTGAGTTTGTTGTTGAATTTATTGGTGTTTTTCAATGTTGAAGCTGTTGAATTTGTTGGTGATTTGCAATATTGAGATTGTTGTTGAATTTGTTGTCATTATCAATGTTATTTTTTGATACTTTTTGTATTTTTCAATTTTGAGTTTGTTATTGAATTTATTGGTGTTTTTCAATGTTGATGTTGTTGAATTTACTGGTGATTTTCAATATTGAGTTTGTTGTTGAATTTGTTGGCGTTATCAATTTTATTTTTCGTACTTTTTTGTATTTTTCAATGCTGAGGTTGTAGTTGAATTTATTGGTATTTTTCAATTTTGCTGTTGTTGTTGAATTTTTTGGTGTTTTTCATTGATCAGGATGTTGAAGTTGTTGGTGATTTTCAATGTTGAGGTTGTTGTTGAATTTGTAGGTGTTTTTCAATGTTGAGGTTGTTGTTGAATTTTTTGGTGTTTTTCACTGTGGAGGTTGTTGAATTTGTTGGTGATTTTCAATTCTGAGGATGTTGTTCAATTTGTTGTTGTTATGAAAGATCTTTTTTGAAATTTTTTGTACTTTTAAAGTTTGAGGTTATTGTTGAATGTGTTGGTATATTTCAATGTTGCTGTTGTTGTTGCATTTTTAGGTGTTTTTCAATGTTGAGGTTGTTGTTGAATTTGTAGGTGTTTTGCAATCTTGAGGCTGTCGTTCAATTTGTTGGTGTTTTTCAATGTTGAGGTTGTTGTTAAATTTGCAGGTGTTTTGCAATGTTGAGGTTGTTTTTGAATTTGTTGGTGTTTTTCAATGTTGAGGTTGTTGTTGAATTTGTTGGTGACATAAAAGTTTTTTGTTGAATAAATTTGTATTTTTAAAAGTTAAGGTTGTTGTTGAATTTGTTGGTGTTTTTCAATAGTGAGGTTGTTGTTGAAGTTGTTGGTGTTATCAATGTTCTTTTTTAAACTTTTTTGTATTTTTGAAAGTTGAGCTTGTTACTGAATTTGTTGGTGATATCAAAGTTTTTTGTTGAATAAATTTGTATTTTTAAAAGTTAAGGTTAATGTTGAAATGTTGGTGTTTTTCAATGTTGAGCTTGTTTTGAATTTATTGGTGTTTTTCAATGTTGAGGTTGTTGTTGAATTTGTTCGTGTTTTTTAATTGTTGAGTTTGTTGTTGAATTTGTTGCTGTTATCAATATTTTTTTGTTGAACATGTTTGTAATAATAAAATTTGAGGTTGTTGAATTTGTTGGTGTTATTCAAAGTTGAGGCTGTTGAAATCATTGGTGATATTCAATATTGAGGTTGTTGTTGAATTTGTTGGTGTTATCAATGGTTTTTTTTTAACTTTTTTTTTCAAAGTTGAGATTGTTGCTGAATTTGTTGGTGATATTCAGTGTTGAGGTTGTTGAATTTGTTGGTGAGTTTCAATATTGAGGTTGTTGTTGAATTTGTTGGTGTTATCAATGTTATTTTTTGAACTTTTTTGTATTTTTCAATTCTGAGGTTGTTGTTGAACTTGTTGGTATTTTTCAATTTTGCGGTTGTTGTTGAATTTGTTGGTGTTTTTCAATGGTCAGGTTTTTGTTGAATTTTTTGGTGTTTTCATTGTTGAGTTTGTTGTTAAATTTGTTGGTGTTTTTCAATGTTGAGTTTGTTGTTGAATTTGCTGATTTTCAATATTGAAGTTGAAGTTCAATTTCTTGGTGTTGTCAATGTTTATTTCGTTGATATTTTTTGTAATTTTAAAAGTTGTGGTTGTTGCTGAATTCTTTATTGTTTTTCAATGTTGATGTTGTTGTTGAATTTGTTGGTGATTTTCAGTGTTGAGGTTGCTGAATTTGTTGGTGATTTTAAATGTTGAGGTTGTTGTTGAATTGGATAGTGTCATCAATGTTTATTTTGTTGAACTTGTTTGTATTTTTAAAAGATTTGGTTGTTGTTGAATTTATTGGTGTTATCAATGTTTATACTGTTGAACTTTTCTTACTTTTTAAAGTTGAGGTTGTTGTTTAATTTGTTGCTGTTTTTCAATGTATAGGTTTTTGTTGAATTAGTTGGTGTTATGAATGGTTTTTTTCTTAACTTTTTTGTGTATTTCAAAGTGGAGGTTGTTGCTGAATTTGTTCGTGATATTCAGTGTTGAGCTTGTCGAATTTGTTGGTGATTTTCAATATTGAGGTTGTTGTTGAATTTGTTGGTGTTTTTCAATGTTGAGGTTGTTGTTGAATTTATTGGTGATTTTCAATATTGAGGTTGTTGTTGAATTTGTTGGTGTTATCAATGTAATTTTTTGAACTTTTTTGTATTCTTCAAAGTTGAGGTTGTTGTTGAATTTGTTGTTATTTTACAATGTTGCGGTTGTTGTTGCATTTTTTGGTGTATTTGATTGTTGAGGCTGTTGATGAATTTTTAATTTTTTTTAAATGTTGCGGTTGTTGTTGAATTTTTTCGTGTTTTTCATTGTTGAGATTGTTTTTGAATTTGTTGTTGTTTTTCATTGCTGAGGTTGTTGTTGAATATGTTGTTGATTTTCAGTGTTGAGGTTGTTGAATTTGTTGGTGATTTTAGATGTTGAGGTTGTTATTGAATTTGTTGGTGTTATCAATGTTTTTTGTTGAACTTGTTTTTATTTTTAAAAGTTGAGGTTGTTGCTGAATTTGTTGGTGTTTTTCAATGTTGAGGTTGTTGTTGAATTTGTTGTTTTTTTTCAATGCTGATGTTGTTGTTGAATTTGTTGGTGTTTTTCATTGTTGAGGTTCTTGTTGAATTTGCTGGTGTTATCAATGTTTTTTGTTGAACTTGTTTGTATTATTAAAAGTTGAGGTTCTGGTTGAATTTGTTGGTGTTTTTCAAAATTGAGTTTGCTGTGGAATTTGCTGGTGTTTTCAATGGTATTTTTTAAACTTTTTTGTGTTTTTCAAAGTTGAGGTTGTGGTTGAATTTATTGGTGTTATCAATGTTTATTTTGTAGAACTTTTTTGTGCTTTTATAAGTTGAGGATGATTTTGAATTTGTTGGTGTTTTTCATTGTTGAGGTTGTTGTTGATTTTGCTGGTGTTTTTCAATGTTGAGGTTGTTGTTGAATTTGTCCGTGATTTTCAATGTTGAGGTTGTTGGTGAATTTGCTGGTGATTTTCAACATTGAGTTTGTTGTTGAATTTGTTGGTGTTATCAATGTTTTTTTTTTAACTTGTTTGTATTTTTAAACGTTGAGGTTGTTGTTGATTTTGCTGGTGTTTTTCAATGTTGAGGTTGTTGTTGAATTTGTCCGTGATTTTCAATGTTGAGGTTGTTGGTGAATTTGTTGATGATTTTCAATATTGAGTTTGTTGTTGAATTTGTTGGTGTTTTTCAATGGTGAGGTTTTTGTTGAATTTTTTGTTGTTTTCATTGTTGAGGTTGTTGTTAAATTTGTTGATGATTTTCAATATTGAGGTTATAGTTGAATTTATTGGGTTGTCAATGTTTATTTTGTTGAACTTTTTTGTAGTTATAAAAGTTGAGGATGCTGCTGAATATTTTATTGTTTTTCAATGTTGATTTTGGTGTTGCATCTGTTGTTGATTTTTAGTGTTGAGGTTGCTGATTTTTTGGTGATTTTAAATGTGGAGGTTGTTGTTGAATTGGATAGTGTCATCAATGTTTATTTAGTTGAACTTGTTTGTATTTTTAAAAGTTGTGGTTATTGTTGAATTAATTGATGTTTTTCAAAGTTGAGGTCGTTGAATATGTTGCTGATTTTAAATATTGAGGTTGTTGTTGAATTTGTTGGTGTTATGAATGTTTTTTTTTGAAATTTTTTATGTCTGTCAAAGTTGAGGTTGTTGCTGAATTTGTTGGTGATATTCATAGTTGAGGTTGTTGAATTTGTTGGTTATTTTCAATATTGAGGTTGTTGTTGAATTTGTTGGCGTTATTCAATGTTGAGGTTGTTGTTGAATTTGTTGGTGATATTAAATATTGAGGTTGTTGTTGAATTTGTTGGTGTTATCAATGTTATTTTTTGAGCTTTATTGTATTTTTCAAAGTTGATGTTGTTGTTGAATTTGTTGGTATTTTTCAATGGTTCGGTTGTTGTTGAATTTTTTGGTGGTTTTCATTGTTGAGGTTGTTGTTGAATTTGTTCGTTTTTTTCCATGTTGATGTTGTTGTTGAATTTGTTGGTGATATTAAATATTGAGGTTGTTGTTGAATTTGTTGGTGTTATCAATGTTATTTTTTGAGCTTTATTGTATTTTTCAAAGTTGATGTTGTTGTTGAATTTGTTGGTATTTTTCAATGGTTCGGTTGTTGTTGAATTTTTTGGTGTTTTTCATTGTTGAGGTTGTTGTTGAATTTGTTCGTTTTTTTCAATGTTGAGGTAGTTGTTGAATTTGTTGGTGATTTTAAATATTTATGTTGTTGTTGAATTTGTTGGAGTTATCAATGTTATTTTTTTGAACTTTTTTGTGTTTTTCAATGTTGAGGTTGTTGTTGAATTTGTTGGTGATATTCAGTGTTGAGGTTACTGTAATTCGTGCCTGATTTAAAATATTGAGATTGTTCTTGAATTGGATAGTGTCTTCAATGTTTTTTTAGTTGAACATGTTTGTAATTGTAAAAGTTGAGGTTGTTGTTGAATTTGTTGTTGTTTATCAATGTTGAGGTTGTTGTTGAATTTGTTGGTGTTTTTCAATGATGAGGTTGTAGTTGAATTTGTTGGTGTTTTTTAATGTTGATGTTGTTGTTGAATTTGTTGGTGATTTTCAGTGTTGAGGTTATTGAATTCGTAGTTGATTTTAAATGTTGAGATTGTTGTTGAATTGGATAGTGTCATCAATGTTTATTATGTTGAACTTGTTTGTAGTTTTAAAAGTTGTGGTTATTGTTGAATTTATTGGTGTTATCAATGTTTATTATGTTGAACATTTTTGTACTTTTAAAAGTTGAGCATGCTGTTGAATATGTTGGTGTTTTTCAAAGTTGAGGTCATTGCATTTGGTGGTGATATTGAATATTGAGGTTGTTGTTGAATTTGTTGGTGTTATCAATAATTTTTTTGGAACTTTTTTGAATTTTAAATGTTGAGGTTATTGTTGAATTTGTTGGTATTTTGCAATGTTGCGGTTGTTGTTGAATTTTTTTGTGTTTTTAATTGTTGAGGTTGTTGTTGAATTTGTTGGTGTTTTTCAATGTTGAGGTTGTTGATGAATTTGTTGGTGTTTTTCAATGTTGAGTTTGTTGTTGAATTTGTTGGTGTTTTTCAATGTTGAGGTTGTTGTTGAATTTGTTGGTGTTTTTCAATGTTGAGGTTGTTGTTGAATGTTTCCGGCCCATATCCCACGCATCCTCCCTCATGCCTTCTCCTCTATCCCAGAAACATGATAGGGTCACCCTTGTCCTCACTTATCACCCCAACAGCCTCCGCATTCAAAGGATCATCCTCCACCATTTCCGCCAACTCCAGCATGATGCCACCACCAAACACATCTTCCCTTCACCCCCCCTGACGGCATTCCGTAGGGATCGTTCCCTCCGGGACACCCTGTTCCACTCCTCCATTACCCCCTACTCCTCAACCCCCACTTATGGCACCTCCCCATGCCCACGTAGAAGATGCAACACCTGCCCCTTCACTTCCTCTCTCCTCACCTTCCAAGGGCCCAAACACTCCTTTCAAGTGAAGCAGCATTTCACTTGCATTTCCCCTAACTTAGTCTACTGTATTCGTTGCTCCCAATGCAGTCTCCTCTACATTGGAGAGACCAAACGCAAACTGGGCGACCGTTTTGCGGAACACCTGTGGTCTGTCCGCAAGAAAGACCCAAACCTCCCTGTCGCTTGCCATTTTAACACTCCACCCTGTTCTCTTGCCAACATGTCTGTCCTTGGCTTGCTGCATTGTTCCAGTGAAGCCCAACGCAAACTGGAGGAACAGCACCTCATCTTCCGACTAGGCACTTTACAGCCCTCCGGGCTGAATATTGAATTCAACAACTTTAGATCTTAAACTCCCCCTCCCCCCATCCGCACCCCGTTACTTTCCAACCCCCCCTGCTTTTTTTTTCAATAATTTATATAGATTCTTCTTTCCCCACCTATTTCCATTATTTTTAAATCTAAAACTAAAACCTTTAGTCTTTCCACCCCACCCCCACTAGAGCTGTACTTTGAATATCCTGTCTTCCATTCTTAATTAGCACTTTTCTCAGACAAATACAACCACCTTCAACACCTCTTTGACCCTTTTGTCAGTTACATCTATTGATTATCTGCTCATCTCCACAATCACCACACCACACACTCAATGTGTCTCTCCTGCCGCCCCCCCCCCACCCCCCCCACCACCTTAAACCAATTTATATTTCTACCTTCTTCTAACTATGCTCCAGTTCTGCCGAAGGGCCATGAAGGCTCGAAACGTTAACTGATTTCTTCTCCGCCGATGCTGCCAGACCTGCTGAGTTTTTCCAGGTAATGCTGTTTTTGTTTTGTTGTTGAATTTGTTGGTGATTTTCAATATTGAGGTTGTTGTTGAATTTGTTGGTGATTTTTAATATTGAGGTTGTTGTTTAATTTGTTGGTGTTATCAATGTTTTTTCTTTAACTTTTTTGTACTTTTAAAAGTTGATGTTGTTGTTGAATGTGTTGATGTTTTTCAATGTTGAGGTTGTTGTTGAATTTGTCGGTGTTTTTCAATGTTGAGGTTGTTGTTGAATTTGTTCGTGTTTTTCAATGTTGAGGTTTTTGTTGAATTTTTTGTTGTTTTTAATTGTTGAGGTTGTTGTTAAATTTGTTGGTGTTTTTCAATGTTGAGGTTGTTGTTGAATTGGTTGGTGTTTTTCAATGTTGAGTTTCTTGTTGAATTTATTGGTGTTTTTCAATGTTGATGTTGTTGAATTTACTGGTGATTTTCAATATTGAGTTTGTTGTTGAATTTGTTGGCGTTATCAATTTTATTTTTCGAACTTTTTTGTATTTTTCAATGCTGGGGTTGTAGTTGAATTTGTTGGTATTTTTCAATTTTGTGGTTGTTGTTGAATTTTTTGGTGTTTTTCATTGTTGAGGATGTTGAAGTTGTTGGTGATTTTCAATGTTGAGGTTGTTGTTGAATTTGTAGGTGTTTTTCAATGTTGAGGTTGTTGAATTTGTTGGTGATTTTCAATACTGAGGATGTTGTTCAATTTGTTGGTGATATCAAAGTTTTTTGTTGAATAAATTTGTATTTTTAAAAGTTAAGGCTGTTGTTGAATTTGTAGGTGTTTTGCAATCTTGAGGTTGTTGTTGAAGTTGTTGGTGATTTTCAATGTTGAGGTTGTTGTTGAAGTTGTTGGTGATTTTCAATGTTGAGGTTGTTGTTGAATTTGTTGGTGTTATCAATGTTGAGGTTGTTGTTAAATTTGTAGGTGTTTTGCAATGTTGAGGTTGTTGTTGAATTTGTTGGTGTTTTTCAATGTTGAGGTTGTTGTTAAATTTGTAGGTGTTTTGCAATGTTGAGGTTGTTGTTGAATTTGTTGGTGTTTTTCAATGTTGAGGTTGTTGTTAAATTTGTAGGTGTTTTGCAATGTTGAGGTTGTTGTTGGATTTGCTGGTGTTTATGAATGTTGAGTTTGTTGTTGAATTTGTTGGTGATATCAAATTTTTTTGTTGAATAAATTTGTATTTTTAAAAGTTACGGTTGTTGTTGAATTTGTTGTTTTTCAATGTTGAGGTTGTTGAATTTGTTGCTGATTTTCAATATTGAGGTTGTTGTTGAATTTGTTGGTGTTATCAATTTTCTTTTTTAAACTTTTTTGTATTTTTGAAAGTTGAGCTTGTTGATGAATTTGTTGGTTTTTTTCAATGTTGAGGTTGTTGTTGAATTTGTTGGTGTTATCCCTGTTATTTTTTGAACTTTGTTGTATTTTAGAAAGTTGAGCTTGTTCTTGAATTTGTTGGTTTTTTTCAATGTTGAGTTTGTTGTTTAATTTATTGGTGTTTTTCAATGTTGATGTTGTTGAATTTGTTGGTGATTTTCAATATTGAGTTTGTTGTTGGATTTGTTGGCGTTATCAGTGTTATTTTTTGAACTTTTTGTATTTTTCAATGTTGCGGTTGATGTTGAATTTTTTGGTGTTTTTCATTGTTGAGGTTGTTGAAGTTGTTGGTGTTTTTTCAATATTGCGGTTGTTGTTAAATTTGTCGGTGTTATTCATTGTTGAGGTTGTTAGTGAATTTCTAGCTGTTATCAATGTCTTTTGTTGAACTTGTTTATATTTTTAAAGTTAAGGTTGATGTTGAAATTGTAGGTGTTTTTCAATGTTGAGGATGTTGAATTTGTTGGTGATTTTCAATTCTGAGGATGTTGTTCAATTTGTTGGTGTTATCAGTGTTATTTGTTGAACTTTTTGTATTTTTCAATGTTGAGGTTGTTGTTGAATTTGTTGGTATTTTTCAATGTTGAAGTTGTTGTTGAATTTTTTGGTGTTTTTCATTGTTGAGGTTGTTGAAGTTGTTGGTGTTTTTTAAATTTTGAGGTTGTTGCTAAATTTGTCGGTGTTTTTCAATGTTGAGGTTGTTGTTATATTTTTTGGTGTTCTTCATTGTTGAGGTTGTTGTTGAATTTCTTGCTGTTATCAATGTCTTTTGTTGAACTTGTTTGTATTTTTAAAAGTTAAGGTTGTTGTTGAATTTGTAGGTGTTTTTCAATGTTGAGGATGTTGAATTTGTTGGTGATTATCAATTCTGAGCATGTTGTTCAATTTGTTGGTGTTATCAAAGTTCTTTCTTGAACTTTTTTGTACTTTTAAAGGTTGAGGTTGTTTATGAATTTGTTGGTATTTTTCAATGTTGCGGTTCTTGTTGAATTTTTAGGTGTTTTTCAATGTTGAGGTTGTTGTTGAATTTGTAGGTGTTTTTCAATGTTGAGGTTGTTGTTGAATTCGTAGGTGTTTTTCAATGTTGAGATTGTTGTTGAATTTGATGGTGTTTTTCAATGTTGAGGTTGTTGTTGAATTTGTTGGTGTTATCATGTTTTTTTGTTGAATAAATTTGTATATTTTAAAGTTAAGTTTGGTGTTGAATTTGTTGTTTTTCAATATTGAGGTCGTTGAATTTGTTGGTGATTTTCAATACTGAGGTTGTTGTTAAATTTGTTAGTGTTTTTCAATGTTGACATTGTTGTTAAATTTGTTGGTGTTTTTAAATGTTGCAGTTGTTGTTGAATTTGTTGGGAACTTTCAATATTGAGGTTGTTGTTCAATTTGTTGGTGTTATCAATGTTCTTTTTTAAACTTTTTGAAGTTTTGAAAGTTGAGCTTGTCGTTGAATTTGTTGGTGTTTTTCAATGTTGAGCTTGTTGTTGAATTTGTCGGTGTTTTTCAATGTTGAGGTTGTTGTTGAATTTGTTCGTGTTTTTCAATGTTGAGGTTTTTGTTGAATTTTTTGTTGTTTTTAATTGTTGAGGTTGTTGTTAAATTTGTTGGTGTTTTTCAATGTTGAGGTTGTTGTTGAATTGGTTGGTGTTTTTCAATGTTGAGTTTCTTGTTGAATTTATTGGTGTTTTTCAATGTTGATGTTGTTGAATTTACTGGTGATTTTCAATATTGAGTTTGTTGTTGAATTTGTTGGCGTTATCAATTTTATTTTTCGAACTTTTTTGTATTTTTCAATGCTGGGGTTGTAGTTGAATTTGTTGGTATTTTTCAATTTTGTGGTTGTTGTTGAATTTTTTGGTGTTTTTCATTGTTGAGGATGTTGAAGTTGTTGGTGATTTTCAATGTTGAGGTTGTTGTTGAATTTGTAGGTGTTTTTCAATGTTGAGGTTGTTGAATTTGTTGGTGATTTTCAATACTGAGGATGTTGTTCAATTTGTTGGTGATATCAAAGTTTTTTGTTGAATAAATTTGTATTTTTAAAAGTTAAGGCTGTTGTTGAATTTGTAGGTATTTTGCAATCTTGAGGTTGTTGTTGAAGTTGTTGGTGATTTTCAATGTTGAGGTTGTTGTTGAAGTTGTTGGTGATTTTCAATGTTGAGGTTGTTGTTGAATTTGTTGGTGTTATCAATGTTGAGGTTGTTGTTAAATTTGTAGGTGTTTTGCAATGTTGAGGTTGTTGTTGAATTTGTTGGTGTTTTTCAATGTTGAGGTTGTTGTTAAATTTGTAGGTGTTTTGCAATGTTGAGGTTGTTGTTGAATTTGTTGGTGTTTTTCAATGTTGAGGTTGTTGTTAAATTTGTAGGTGTTTTGCAATGTTGAGGTTGTTGTTGGATTTGCTGGTGTTTATGAATGTTGAGTTTGTTGTTGAATTTGTTGGTGATATCAAATTTTTTTGTTGAATAAATTTGTATTTTTAAAAGTTACGGTTGTTGTTGAATTTGTTGTTGTTTTTCAATGTTGAGGTTGTTGAATTTGTTGCTGATTTTCAATATTGAGGTTGTTGTTGAATTTGTTGGTGTTATCAATTTTATTTTTTAAACATTTTTGTATTATTGAAAGTTGAGCTTGTTGATGAATTTGTTGGTTTTTTTCAATTTTGAGCTTGTTTTGAATTTGTTGGTGTTTTTCAATGTTGACGTTTTTGTTGAATTTTTTGTTGTTTTTAATTGTTGAGGTTTTTGTTAAATTTGTTGGTGTTTTTCAATGTTGAGGTTGTTGTTGAATTTGTTGGTGTTATCCATGTTATTTTTTGAACTTTTTTGTATTTTTGAAATTTGAGCTTGTTGTTGAATTTGTTGGTGTTTTTCAATGTTGAGTTTGTTGTTGAATTTATTGGTGTTTTTCAATGTTGAAGTTGTTGAATTTGTTGGTGATTTGAAATATTGAGTTTGTTGTTGAATTTGTTGGCATTATCAATGTTATTTTTGAAACTTTTTGTATTTTCAATGTTGAGTTTGTTGTTGAATTTGTAGGCGTTTTGCAATCTTGAAGTTGTTGTTGAATTTGTTGGTGTTTTTGAATGTTGAGGTTGTTGTTGAATTTGTTGGTGATATCAAAGTTTTTTGTTGAATAAATTTGTATTTTTAAAAGTTAAGGTTGTTGTTGAATTTGTAGGTGTTTTGCAATTTTGAGGTTGTTGTTGAAGTTGTTGGTGATTTTCAATGTTGAGGTTGTTTTGAATTTGTAGGTGTTTTTTAATGTTGAGGTTGTTGAATTTGTTGGTGATTTTCAATATTGAGGTTGTTGTTGAATTTGTTGATGTTGTCAATGTTCTTTTCTAAACTTTTTGTATTTTTGAAAGTTGAGCTTGTTGTTGAATTTGTTGGTGTTTTTCAATGTTGAGGCTCTTGAATTTGTTGGTGATTTTCAATATTGAGGTTGTTGTTGAATTTGTTGATGTTGTCAATGTTCTTTTCTAAACTTTTTGTATTTTTGAAAGTTGAGCTTGTTGTTGAATTTGTTGGTGTTTTTCAATGTTGAGGTTGTTGTTAAATTTGTTGGTGTTTTTCAATGTTGAGGTTGTTGTTGAATTTGTTGGTGTTGTCCATGTTATTTTTTGAACTTTTTTGTATTTTTGAAAGTTGAGCTTGTTGTTGAATGTGTTGGTGTTTTTCAATGTTGAGTTTGTTGTTGAATTTATTGGTGTTTTTCAATGGTGATGTTGTTGAATTTGTTGGTGATTTGCCATATTGAGTTTGTTGTTGAAGTTGTTGGCATTATCAATGTTATTTTTGAAACTTTTTGTATTTTTCAATGTTGAGTTTGTTGTTGAATTTGTAGGTGTTTTGCAATCTTGAGGTTGTTGTTGAATTTGTTGGTGTTTTTGAATGTTGAGGTTGTTGCTGAATTTGTTGGTGATATCAAAGTTTTTTGTTGAATAAATTTGTATTTTTAAAAGTTAAGGTTGTTGTTGAATTTGTAGGTGTTTTGCAATTTTGAGGTTGTTGTTGAAGTTGTTGGTGATTTTCAATGTTGAGGTTGTTTTTGAATTTGTAGGTGTTTTTTAATGTTGAGGTTGTTGAATTTGTTGGTGATTTTCAATATTGAGGTTATTGTTGAATTTGTTGATGTTGTCAATGTTCTTTTCTAAACTTTTTGTATTTTTGAATGTTGAGCTTGTTGTTGAATTTGTTGGTGTTTTTGAATGTTGAGGTTGTTGTTAAATTTGCAGGTGTTTTGCAATGTTGAGGTTGTTGTTGAATTTGTTGGTGTTTTTCAATGTTGAGGTTGTTGTTGAATTTGTTGGTGTTATCAATGTTCTTTTTTAGACTTTTTTCTATTTTTGAAAGTTGAGCTTGTTGTTGAATTTGTTGGTGATATCAAAGTTTTTTGTTGAATAAATTTGTATTTTTAAAAGTTAAGGTTGTTGTTGAATTTATTGGTGTTTTTCAATGTTGAGCTTGTTTTGAATTTATTGGTGTTTTTCAATGTTGTGGTTGTTGTTAAATTTGTTGGTGTTTTTCAATGTTGTGGTTTTGGTTGAATTTGTTGGTGTTATCCATGTTATTTTTTGAACTTTATTGTATTTTTGAAAGTTGAGCTTGTTGTTGAATTTGTAGGTGTTTTGCAATCTTGAGGTTGTTGTTGAATTTGTTGGTGTTTTTGAATGTTGAGGTTGTTGCTGAATTTGTTGGTGATATCAAAGTTTTTTGTTGAATAAATTTGTATTTTTAAAAGTTAAGGTTGTTGTTGAATTTGTAGGTGTTTTGCAATTTTGAGGTTGTTGTTGAAGTTGTTGGTGATTTTCAATGTTGAGGTTGTTTTTGAATTTGTAGGTGTTTTTTAATGTTGAGGTTGTTGAATTTGTTGGTGATTTTCAATATTGAGGTTATTGTTGAATTTGTTGATGTTGTCAATGTTCTTTTCTAAACTTTTTGTATTTTTGAATGTTGAGCTTGTTGTTGAATTTGTTGGTGTTTTTGAATGTTGAGGTTGTTGTTAAATTTGCAGGTGTTTTGCAATGTTGAGGTTGTTGTTGAATTTGTTGGTGTTTTTCAATGTTGAGGTTGTTGTTGAATTTGTTGGTGTTATCAATGTTCTTTTTTAGACTTTTTTCTATTTTTGAAAGTTGAGCTTGTTGTTGAATTTGTTGGTGATATCAAAGTTTTTTGTTGAATAAATTTGTATTTTTAAAAGTTAAGGTTGTTGTTGAATTTATTGGTGTTTTTCAATGTTGAGCTTGTTTTGAATTTATTGGTGTTTTTCAATGTTGTGGTTGTTGTTAAATTTGTTGGTGTTTTTCAATGTTGTGGTTTTGGTTGAATTTGTTGGTGTTATCCATGTTATTTTTTGAACTTTATTGTATTTTTGAAAGTTGAGCTTGTTGTTGAATTTGTTGGTGTTTTTCAATGTTGAGTTTGTTGTTGAATTTATTGGTGTTTTTCAATGTTGAAGCTGTTGAATTTGTTGGTGATATGCAATATTGAGATTGTTGTTGAATTTGTTGTCATTATCAATGTTATTTTTTGATACTTTTTGTATTTTTCAATTTTGAGTTTGTTGTTGAATTTATTGGTGTTTTTCAATGTTGATGTTGTTGAATTTACTGGTGATTTTCAATATTGAGTTTGTTGTTGAATTTGTTGGCGTTATCAATTTTATTTTTCGTACTTTTTTGTATTTTTCAATGCTGAGGTTGTAGTTCAATTTGTTGGTATTTTTCAATTTTGCTGTTGTTGTTGAATTTTTTGGTGTTTTTCATTGATCAGGATGTTGAAGTTGTTGGTGATTTTCAATGTTGAGGTTGTTGTTGAATTTGTAGGTGTTTTTCAATGTTGAGGTTGTTGTTGAATTTTTTGGTGTTTTTCACTGTGGAGGTTGTTGAATTTGTTGGTGATTTTCAATTCTGAGGATGTTGTTCAATTTGTTGTTGTTATGAAAGATTTTTTTGAAATTTTTTGTACTTTTAAAGTTTGAGGTTATTGTTGAATGTGTTGGTATATTTCAATGTTGCTGTTGTTGTTGCATTTTAGGTGTTTTTCAATGTTGAGGTTGTTGTTGAATTTGTAGGTGTTTTGCAATCTTGAGGCTGTCGTTCAATTTGTTGGTGTTTTTCAATGTTGAGGTTGTTGTTAAATTTGCAGGTGTTTTGCAATGTTGAGGTTGTTTTTGAATTTGTTGGTGTTTTTCAATGTTGAGGTTGTTGTTGAATTTGTTGGTGATATCAAAGTTTTTTGTTGAATAAATTTGTATTTTTAAAAGTTAAGCTTGTTGTTGAATTTGTTGGTGTTTTTCAATGTTGAGGTTGTTGAATTTGTTGGTGATTTTCAATAATGAGGTTGTTGTTGAATTTGTTGGTGTTATCAATGTTCTTTTTTAAACTTTTTTATATTTTTGAAAGTTGAGCTTGTTGTTGAATTTGTTGGTGATATCAAAGTTTTTTGTTGAATAAATTTGTATTTTTAAAAGTTAAGGTTGTTGTTGAAATGTTGGTGTTTTTCAATGTTGAGCTTGTTTTGAATTTATTGGTGTTTTTCAATGTTGAGGTTGTTGTTGAATTTGTTCGTGTTTTTTAATTGTTGAGTTTGTTGTTGAATTTGTTGCTGTTATCAATATTTTTTTGTTGAACATGTTTGTAATAATAAAAGTTGAGGTTGTTGAATTTGTTGGTGTTATTGAAAGTTGAGGTTGTTGAAATCGTTGGTGATATTCAATATTGAGGTTGTTGTTGAATTTGTTGGTGTTATCAATGGTTTTTTTTAACTTTTTTTTTCAAAGTTGAGATTGTTGCTGAATTTGTTGGTGATATTCAGTGTTGTGGTTGTTGAATTTGTTGGTGAGTTTCAATATTGAGGTTGTTGTTGAATTTGTTGGTGTTATCAATGTTATTTTTTGAACTTTTTTGTATTTTTCAATTCTGAGGTTGTTGTTGAACTTGTTGGTATATTTCAATGTTGCTGTTGTTGTTGCATTTTAGGTGTTTTTCAATGTTGAGGTTGTTGTTGAATTTGTAGGTGTTTTGCAATCTTGAGGCTGTCGTTCAATTTGTTGGTGTTTTTCAATGTTGAGGTTGTTGTTAATTTTGCAGGTGTTTTGCAATGTTGAGGTTGTTTTTGAATTTGTTGGTGTTTTTCAATGTTGAGGTTGTTGTTGAATTTGTTGGTGACATCAAAGTTTTTTGTTGAATAAATTTGTATTTTTAAAAGTTAAGGTTGTTGTTGAATTTGTTGGTGTTTTTCAATGTTGAGGTTGTTGAATTTGTTGGTGATTTTCAATAGTGAGGTTGTTGTTGAATTTGTTGGTGTTATCAATGTTCTTTTTTAAACTTTTTTGTATTTTTGAAAGTTGAGCTTGTTGTTGAATTTGTTGGTGATATCAAAGTTTTTTGTTGAATAAATTTGTATTTTTAAAAGTTAAGGTTGTTGTTGAAATGTTGGTGTTTTTCAATGTTGAGCTTGTTTTGAATTTATTGGTGTTTTTCAATGTTGAGGTTGTTGTTGAATTTGTTCGTGTTTTTTAATTGTTGAGTTTGTTGTTGAATTTGTTGCTGTTATCAATATTTTTTTGTTGAACATGTTTGTAATAATAAAATTTGAGGTTGTTGAATTTGTTGGTGTTATTCAAAGTTGAGGCTGTTGAAATCATTGGTGATATTCAATATTGAGGTTGTTGTTGAATTTGTTGGTGTTATCAATGGTTTTTTTTTAACTTTTTTTTTCAAAGTTGAGTTTGTTGCTGAATTTGTTGGTGATATTCAGTGTTGAGGTTGTTGAATTTGTTGGTGAGTTTCAATATTGAGGTTGTTGTTGAATTTGTTGGTGTTATCAATGTTATTTTTTGAACTTTTTTGTATTTTTCAATTCTGAGGTTGTTGTTGAACTTGTTGGTATTTTTCAACGTTGCGGTTGTTGTTGAGTTATTTGTTGTTTATCATTGTTGAGGTTATTGTTGAATTTGTTGGTGTTTTTCAATGTTGAGGTTGTTGTTGAATTTGTTGGTGTTTTTCAATGGTGAGGTTTTTGTTGAATTTTTTGGTGTTTTCATTGTTGAGTTTGTTGTTAAATTTGTTGGTGTTTTTCAATGTTGAGGTTGTTGAATTTGTTGGTGATTTTCAATATTGAGGTTGTTGTTGAATTTGTTGATGTTGCCAATGTTCTTTTCTAAACTTTTTGTATTTTTGAAAGTTGAGCTTGTTGTTGAATTTGTTGGTGATTTTCAATGTTGAGGTTGTTGTTAAATTTGTTGGTGTTTTTCAATGTTGAGGTTGTTGTTGAATTTGTTGGTGTTATCCATGTTATTTTTTGAACTTTTTTGTATTTTTGAAAGTTGAACTTGTTGTTGAATGTGTTGGTGTTTTTCAATGTTGAGTTTGTTGTTGAATTTATTGGTGTTTTTCAATGGTGATGTTGTTGAATTTGTTGGTGATATCAAAGTTTTTTGTTGAATAAATTTGTATTTTTAAAAGTTAAGGTTGTTGTTGAATTTGTAGGTGTTTTGCAATTTTGAGGTTGTTGTTGAAGTTGTTGGTGATTTTCAATGTTGAGGTTGTTTTTGAATTTGCAGCTGTTTTTTAATGTTGAGGTTGTTGAATTTGTTGGTGATTTTCAATATTGAGGTTATTGTTGAATTTGTTGATATTGTCAATGTTCTTTTCTAAACTTTTTGTATTTTTGAATTTTGAGCTTGTTGTTGAATTTGTTGGTGTTTTTCATTGTTGAGGTTGTTGTTAAATTTGCAGGTGTTTTGCAATGTTGAGGTTGTTGTTGAATTTGTTGGTGTTTTTCAATGTTGAGGTTGTTGTTGAATTTGTTGGTGTTATCAATGTTCTTTTTTAAACTTCTTTGTATTTTTGAAAGTTGAGCTTGTTGTTGAATTTGTTGGTGATATCAAAGTTTTTTGTTGAATAAATTTGTATTTTTAAAAGTTAAGGTTGTTGTTGAATTTGTTGGTGTTTTTCAATGTTGAGGTTGTTGAATTTGTTGGTGATTTTCAATAGTGAGGTTGTTGTTGAATTTGTTGGTGTTATCAATGTTCTTTTTTAAACTTTTTTGTATTTTTGAAAGTTGAGCTTGTTGTTGAATTTGTTGGTGATATCAAAGTTTTTTGTTGAATAAATTTGTATTTTTAAAAGTTAAGGTTGTTGTTGAAATGTTGGTGTTTTTCAATGTTGAGCTTGTTTTGAATTTATTGGTGTTTTTCAATGTTGAGGTTGTTGTTGAATTTGTTCGTGTTTTTTAATTGTTGAGTTTGTTGTTGAATTTGTTGCTGTTATCAATATTTTTTTGTTGAACATGTTTGTAATAATAAAATTTGAGGTTGTTGAATTTGTTGGTGTTATTCAAAGTTGAGGCTGTTGAAATCATTGGTGATATTCAATATTGAGGTTGTTGTTGAATTTGTTGGTGTTATCAATGGTTTTTTTTTAACTTTTTTTTTCAAAGTTGAGTTTGTTGCTGAATTTGTTGGTGATATTCAGTGTTGAGGTTGTTGAATTTGTTGGTGAGTTTCAATATTGAGGTTGTTGTTGAATTTGTTGGTGTTATCAATGTTATTTTTTGAACTTTTTTGTATTTTTCAATTCTGAGGTTGTTGTTGAACTTGTTGGTATTTTTCAACGTTGCGGTTGTTGTTGAGTTATTTGTTGTTTATCATTGTTGAGGTTATTGTTGAATTTGTTGGTGTTTTTCAATGTTGAGGTTGTTGTTGAATTTGTTGGTGTTTTTCAATGGTGAGGTTTTTGTTGAATTTTTTGGTGTTTTCATTGTTGAGTTTGTTGTTAAATTTGTTGGTGTTTTTCAATGTTGAGGTTGTTGAATTTGTTGGTGATTTTCAATATTGAGGTTGTTGTTGAATTTGTTGATGTTGCCAATGTTCTTTTCTAAACTTTTTGTATTTTTGAAAGTTGAGCTTGTTGTTGAATTTGTTGGTGATTTTCAATGTTGAGGTTGTTGTTAAATTTGTTGGTGTTTTTCAATGTTGAGGTTGTTGTTGAATTTGTTGGTGTTATCCATGTTATTTTTTGAACTTTTTTGTATTTTTGAAAGTTGAACTTGTTGTTGAATGTGTTGGTGTTTTTCAATGTTGAGTTTGTTGTTGAATTTATTGGTGTTTTTCAATGGTGATGTTGTTGAATTTGTTGGTGATATCAAAGTTTTTTGTTGAATAAATTTGTATTTTTAAAAGTTAAGGTTGTTGTTGAATTTGTAGGTGTTTTGCAATTTTGAGGTTGTTGTTGAAGTTGTTGGTGATTTTCAATGTTGAGGTTGTTTTTGAATTTGCAGCTGTTTTTTAATGTTGAGGTTGTTGAATTTGTTGGTGATTTTCAATATTGAGGTTATTGTTGAATTTGTTGATATTGTCAATGTTCTTTTCTAAACTTTTTGTATTTTTGAATTTTGAGCTTGTTGTTGAATTTGTTGGTGTTTTTCATTGTTGAGGTTGTTGTTAAATTTGCAGGTGTTTTGCAATGTTGAGGTTGTTGTTGAATTTGTTGGTGTTTTTCAATGTTGAGGTTGTTGTTGAATTTGTTGGTGTTATCAATGTTCTTTTTTAAACTTCTTTGTATTTTTGAAAGTTGAGCTTGTTGTTGAATTTGTTGGTGATATCAAAGTTTTTTGTTGAATAAATTTGTATTTTTAAAAGTTAAGGTTGTTGTTGAATTTGTTGGTGTTTTTCAATGTTGAGCTTGTTTTGAATTTATTGGTGTTTTTCAATGTTGTGGTTGTTGTTTAATTTGTTCGTGTTTTTTAATGTTGACGTTTTTGTTGAATTTTGTGTTGTTTTTAATTGTTGTGGTTGTTGTTAAATTTGTTGGTGTTTTTCAATGTTGTGGTTTTGGTTGAATATGTTGGTTTTATCCATGTTATTTTTTGAACTTTATTGTATTTTTGAATGTTGAGCTTGTTGTTGAATTTGTTGGTGTTTTTCAATGTTGAGTTTGTTGTTGAATTTATTGGTGTTTTTCAATGTTGAAGCTGTTGAATTTGTTGGTGATTTGCAATATTGAGATTGTTGTTGAATTTGTTGTCATTATCAATGTTATTTTTTGATACTTTTTGTATTTTTCAATTTTGAGTTTGTTGTTGAATTTATTGGTGTTTTTCAATGTTGATGTTGTTGAATTTACTGGTGATTTTCAATATTGAGTTTGTTGTTGAATTTGTTGGCGTTATCAATTTTATTTTTCGTACTTTTTTGTATTTTTCAATGCTGAGGTTGTAGTTGAATTTGTTGGTATTTTTCAATTTTGCTGTTGTTGTTGAATTTTTTGGTGTTTTTCATTGATCAGGATGTTGAAGTTGTTGGTGATTTTCAATGTTGAGGTTGTTGTTGAATTTGTAGGTGTTTATCAATGTTGAGGTTGTTGTTGAATTTTTAGCGTTTTTCACTGTGGAGGTTGTTGAATTTGTTGGTGATTTTCAATTCTGAGGATGTTGTTCAATTTGTTGTTGTTATGAAAGATCTTTTTTGAAATTTTTTGTACTTTTAAAGTTTGAGGTTATTGTTGAATGTGTTGGTATATTTCAATGTTGCTGTTGTTGTTGCATTTTTAGGTGTTTTTCAATGTTGAGGTTGTTGTTGAATTTGTAGGTGTTTTGCAATCTTGAGGCTGTCGTTCAATTTGTTGGTGTTTTTCAATGTTGAGGTTGTTGTTAAATTTGCAGGTGTTTTGCAATGTTGAGGTTGTTTTTGAATTTGTTGGTGTTTTTCAATGTTGAGGTTGTTGTTGAATTTGTTGGTGATATCAAAGTTTTTTGTTGAATAAATTTGTATTTTTAAAAGTTAAGGTTGTTGTTGAATTTGTTGGTGTTTTCCAATGTTGAGGTTGTTGAATTTGTTGGTGATTTTCAATAGTGAGGTTGTTGTTAAATTTGTTGGTGTTATCAATGTTCTTTTTTAAACTTTTTTATATTTTTGAAAGTTGAGCTTGTTGTTGAATTTGTTGGTGATATCAAAGTTTTTTGTTGAATAAATTTGTATTTTTAAAAGTTAAGGTTGTTGTTGAAATGTTGGTGTTTTTCAATGTTGAGCTTGTTTTGAATTTATTGGTGTTTTTCAATGTTGAGGTTGTTGTTGAATTTGTTCGTGTTTTTTAATTGTTGAGTTTGTTGTTGAATTTGTTGCTGTTATCAATATTTTTTTGTTGAACATGTTTGTAATAATAAAAGTTGAGGTTGTTGAATTTGTTGGTGTTATTGAAAGTTGAGGTTGTTGAAATCGTTGGTGATATTCAATATTGAGGTTGTTGTTGAATTTGTTGGTGTTATCAATGGTTTTTTTTAACTTTTTTTTTCAAAGTTGAGATTGTTGCTGAATTTGTTGGTGATATTCAGTGTTGTGGTTGTTGAATTTGTTGGTGAGTTTCAATATTGAGGTTGTTGTTGAATTTGTTGGTGTTATCAATGTTATTTTTTGAACTTTTTTGTATTTTTCAATTCTGAGGTTGTTGTTGAACTTGTTGGTATTTTTCAATGTTGCGGTTGTTGTTGAATTTGTTGGTGTTTTTCAATGGTGAGGTTTTTGTTGAATTTTTTGGTGTTTTCATTGTTGAGTTTGTTGTTAAATTTGTTGGTGTTTTTCAATGTTGAGTTTGTTGTTGAATTTGCTGATTTTCAATATTGAAGTTGAAGTTCAATTTCTTGGTGTTGTCAATGTTTATTTCGTTGATATTTTTTGTAGTTTTAAAAGTTGTGGTTGTTGCTGAATTCTTTATTGTTTTTCAATGTTGATGTTGTTGTTGAATTTGTTGGTGATTTTCAGTGTTGAGGTTGCTGAATTTGTTGGTGATTTTAAATGTTGAGGTTGTTGTTGAATTGGATAGTGTCATCAATGTTTATTTTGTTGAACTTGTTTGTATTTTTAAAAGATTTGGTTGTTGTTGAATTTATTGGTGTTATCAATGTTTATACTGTTGAACTTTTCTTACTTTTTAAAGTTGAGGTTGTTGTTTAATTTGTTGCTGTTTTTCAATGTATAGGTTGTTGTTGAATTAGTTGGTGTTATGAATGGTTTTTTTCTTAACTTTTTTGTGTATTTCAAAGTGGAGGTTGTTGCTGAATTTGTTCGTGATATTCAGTGTTGAGCTTGTCGAATTTGTTGGTGATTTTCAATATTGAGGTTGTTGTTGAATTTGTTGGTGTTTTTCAATGTTGAGGTTGTTGTTGAATTTATTGGTGATTTTCAATGTTGAGGTTGTTGTTGAATTTATTGGTGATTTTCAATGTTGAGGTTGTTGTTGAATTTATTGGTGATTTTCAATATTGAGGTTGTTGTTGAATTTGTTGGTGTTTTTCAATGTTGAGGTTGTTGTTGAATTTATTGGTGATTTTCAATATTGAGGTTGTTGTTGAATTTGTTGGTGTTATCAATGTAATTTTTTGAACTTTTTTGTATTCTTCAATGTTGAGGTTGTTGTTGAATTTGTTGTTATTTTACAATGTTGCGGTTGTTGTTGCATTTTTTGGTGTATTTGATTGTTGAGGCTGTTGATGAATTTTTAATTTTTTTTAAATGTTGCGGTTGTTGTTGAATTTTTTCGTGTTTTTCATTGTTGAGATTGTTTTTGAATTTGTTGTTGTTTTTCATTGCTGAGGTTGTTGTTGAATATGTTGTTGATTTTCAGTGTTGAGGTTGTTGAATTTGTTGGTGATTTTAGATGTTGAGGTTGTTATTGAATTTGTTGGTGTTATCAATGTTTTTTGTTGAACTTGTTTTTATTTTTAAAAGTTGAGGTTGTTGCTGAATTTGTTGGTGTTTTTCATTGTTGAGGTTGTTGTTGATTTTGCTGGTGTTTTTCAATGTTGAGGTTGTTGTTGAATTTGTCCGTGATTTTCAATGTTGAGGTTGTTTGTGAATTTGCTGGTGATTTTCAACATTGAGTTTGTTGTTGAATTTGTTGGTGTTATCAATGTTTTTTTTTTAACTTGTTTGTATTTTTAAACGTTGAGGTTGTTGTTGAATTTGTTGATGATTTTCAATATTGAGTTTGTTGTTGAATTTGTTGGTGTTTTCCAATGGTGAGGTTTTTGTTGAATTTTTTGTTGTTTTCATTGTTGAGGTTGTTGTTAAATTTGTTGATGATTTTCAATATTGAGGTTATAGTTGAATTTATTGGGTTGTCAATGTTTATTTTATTGAACTTTTTTGTAGTTATAAAAGTTGAGGATGCTGCTGAATATTTTATTGTTTTTCAATGTTGATTTTGGTGTTGCATCTGTTGTTGATTTTTAGTGTTGAGGTTGCTGATTTTTTGGTGATTTTAAATGTGGAGGTTGTTGTTGAATTGGATAGTGTCATCAATGTTTATTTAGTTGAACTTGTTTGTATTTTTAAAAGTTGTGGTTATTGTTGAATTAATTGATGTTTTTCAAAGTTGAGGTCGTTGAATATGTTGCTGATTTTAAATATTGAGGTTGTTGTTGAATTTGTTGGTGTTATGAATGTTTTTTTTTGAAATTTTTTATGTCTGTCAAAGTTGAGGTTGTTGCTGAATTTGTTGTTGATATTCATAGTTGAGGTTGTTGAATTTGTTGGTTATTTTCAATATTGAGGTTGTTGTTGAATTTGTTGGCGTTATTCAACGTTGAGGTTGTTGTTGAATTTGTTGGTGATATTAAATATTGAGGTTGTTGTTGAATTTGTTGGTGTTATCAATGTTATTTTTTGAGCTTTATTGTATTTTTCAAAGTTGATGTTGTTGTTGAATTTGTTGGTATTTTTCAATGGTTCGGTTGTTGTTGAATTTTTTGGTGGTTTTCATTGTTGAGGTTGTTGTTGAATTTGTTCGTTTTTTTCCATGTTGATGTTGTTGTTGAATTTGTTGGTGATATTAAATATTGAGGTTGTTGTTGAATTTGTTGGTGTTATCAATGTTATTTTTTGAGCTTTATTGTATTTTTCAAAGTTGATGTTGTTGTTGAATTTGTTGGTATTTTTCAATGGTTCGGTTGTTGTTGAATTTTTTGGTGTTTTTCATTGTTGAGGTTGTTGTTGAATTTGTTCGTTTTTTTCAATGTTGAGGTAGTTGTTGAATTTGTTGGTGATTTTAAATATTTATGTTGTTGTTGAATTTGTTGGAGTTATCAATGTTATTTTTTTGAACTTTTTTGTGTTTTTCAATGTTGAGGTTGTTGTTGAATTTGTTGGTGATATTCAGTGTTGAGGTTACTGTAATTCGTGCCTGATTTAAAATATTGAGATTGTTCTTGAATTGGATAGTGTCTTCAATGTTTTTTTAGTTGAACATGTTTGTACTTGTAAAAGTTGAGGTTGTTGTTGAATTTGTTGTTGTTTATCAATGTTGAGGTTGTTGTTGAATTTGTTGGTGTTTTTCAATGATGAGGTTGTAGTTGAATTTGTTGGTGTTTTTTAATGTTGATGTTGTTGTTGAATTTGTTGGTGATTTTCAGTGTTGAGGTTATTGAATTCGTAGTTGATTTTAAATGTTGAGATTGTTGTTGAATTGGATAGTGTCATCAATGTTTATTATGTTGAACTTGTTTGTAGTTTTAAAAGTTGTGGTTATTGTTGAATTTATTGGTGTTATCAATGTTTATTATGTTGAACATTTTTGTACTTTTAAAAGTTGAGCATGCTGTTGAATATGTTGGTGTTTTTCAAAGTTGAGGTCATTGCATTTGGTGGTGATATTGAATATTGAGGTTGTTGTTGAATTTGTTGGTGTTATCAATAATTTTTTTGGAACTTTTTTGAATTTTAAATGTTGAGGTTATTGTTGAATTTGTTGGTATTTTGCAATGTTGCGGTTGTTGTTGAATTTTTTTGTGTTTTTAATTGTTGAGGTTGTTGTTGAATTTGTTGGTGTTTTTCAATGTTGAGGTTGTTGATGAATTTGTTGGTGTTTTTCAATGTTGAGTTTGTTGTTGAATTTGTTGGTGTTTTTCAATGTTGAGGTTGTTGTTGAATTTGTTGGTGTTTTTCAATGTTGAGGTTGTTGTTGAATGTTTCCGGCCCATATCCCACGCATCCTCCCTCATGCCTTCTCCTCTATCCCAGAAACATGATAGGGTCACCCTTGTCCTCACTTATCACCCCAACAGCCTCCTCATTCAAAGGATCATCCTCCACCATTTCCGCCAACTCCAGCATGATGCCACCACCAAACACATCTTCCCTTCACCCCCCCTGATGGCATTCCGTAGGGATCGTTCCCTCCGGGACACCCTGTTCCACTCCTCCATTACCCCCTACTCCTCAACCCCCACTTATGGCACCTCCCCATGCCCACGTAGAAGATGCAACACCTGCCCCTTCACTTCCTCTCTCCTCACCTTCCAAGGGCCCAAACACTCCTTTCAAGTGAAGCAGCATTTCACTTGCATTTCCCCTAACTTAGTCTACTGTATTTGTTGCTCCCAATGCAGTCTCCTCTACATTGGAGAGACCAAACGCAAACTGGGCGACCGTTTTGCGGAACACCTGTGGTCTGTCCGCAAGAAAGACTCAAACCTCCCTGTCGCTTGCCATTTTAACACTCCACCCTGTTCTCTTGCCAACATGTCTGTCCTTGGCTTGCTGCATTGTTCCAGTGAAGCCCAACGCAAACTGGAGGAACAGCACCTCATCTTCCGACTAGGCACTTTACAGCCGTCCGGGCTGAATATTGAATTCAACAACTTTAGATCTTAAACTCCCCCTCCCCCCATCCCCACCCCGTTACTTTCCACCCCCCCCCCCCCGCTTTTTTTTTCAATAATTTATATAGATTCTTCTTTCCCCACCTATTTCCATTATTTTTAAATCTAAAACTAAAACCTTTAGTCTTTCCACCCCACCCCCACTAGAGCTGTACTTTGAATATCCTGTCTTCCATTCTTAATTAGCACTTTTCTCAGACAAATACAACCACCTTCAACACCTCTTTGACCCTTTTGTCAGTTACATCTATTGATTATCTGCTCATCTCCACAATCACCACACCACACACTCAATGTGTCTCTCCCGCCCCCCCCCCCCACACCCCCACCCCCCCCCCCCACCACCTTAAACCAATTTATATTTCTACCTTCTTCTAACTATGCTCCAGTTCTGCCGAAGGGCCATGAAGGCTCGAAACGTTAACTGATTTCTTCTCCGCCGATGCTGCCAGACCTGCTGAGTTTTTCCAGGTAATTCTGTTTTTGTTTTGTTGTTGAATTTGTTGGTGATTTTCAATATTGAGGTTGTTGTTGAATTTGTTGGTGATTTTTAATATTGAGGTCGTTGTTTAATTTGTTGGTGTTATCAATGTTTTTTCTTTAACTTTTTTGTACTTTTAAAAGTTGATGTTGTTGTTGAATGTGTTGATGTTTTTCAATGTTGAGGTTTTTGTTGAATATTTTCGTGTTTTTCATTGTTGAGGTTGTTGTTAAATTTTTTGCCGTTTTTCAATGTTGACGTTGTTGTTGAATTTGTTGGTGATTTTCAATATTGAGGTTGTTGCTGAATTTGTTGGTGCTATGTATGTTATTTTTTGAACTTTTTTGTATTTCTCAAAGTTGAGCTTGTTGTTGAATTGTTGGTGTTTTTCAATGTTGAGGTTGTTGTGGAATTTGTTGTTGTTTTTCAAATGTTGAGGTTGTTGTTGAATTTGTTGGTGTCTTTCAATATTGAGGTTGTTGTTGAATTTGTTGGTGTTTTTCAATATTGAGGTTGTTGTTGAATTTGTTGGCATTTTTCAACGTTGAGGTTGTTGTTGAATTTGTTGGTGTTATCAATGTTTATTTTGAACTTTTTCTCTTCTTTTCAAAGTTGATGTTGTTGTTGAATTTATTGGTGTTTTTCAATCTTGAGGCTGTTGTTGAATATGTTGGTGTTTTTCAAAGTTGATGTTGTTGAATTTCTTGGTGATTTTCAACATTGAGTTCGTTGTTGAATTTGTTGGTGTTATCAATGTTTTTTTGTTGAAGTTGTTTGTATTTTTAAAAGTTGAGGTTGTTGTTGAATTTGTTGGTTATTTTCAATATTGAGGTTGTTGTCGAATTTGTTGGTGTTATCAAGGTTATTTTTTGAACTTTTTTGTATTTTTCAATGTTGCGGTTGTTGAAATTTTTGTTGTTTTTCATTGTTGAGGTTGCTGTTGAATTTTTGGGTGTTTTTCAAGGTTGAGGTTGTAGTTGAATTTGTTGGTGTTTTTCAATGTTGAGGTTGTTGTTGAATTTGTTGGTGTTATCAATAGTATTTTTAAAACTTTTTTGTATTTTTCAGTGTTGAGGTTGTTGTTGAATTTGTTGGTGATTTTCAATGGTGAGGTTGTTGTTGAATTTGTGGGTGTTATCAATGTTATTTTTAGAACTTTTTGCATTTTTCAACGTTGAGGTTGTTGAATTTGTTATTATTTTTCAATGTTGCGGCTGTTGTTGAATTTTTTGGTGTTTTTCTTTGTGGAGGTTGTTGTTGAATTTGTTGGTGATTTTCAATGCTGATGTTGTTGTTGAATTTCTTGGTGATTTTCAATGTTGAGGTTGTTGTTGAATTTGTTGGATTTAGCAATGTTTTTTGTTGAACTTGTTCGTCTTTTTAAAAGTTAAATTGGTTGTTGAATTTGATGGAGTTTTTCAATGTGAGGTTGTTGAATTTGTTGGTGATTTTCAGTGTTGAGGTTGTTGTTGAATTTGTTGGTGTTATCAATGTTCTTTTTTCAACTTTTTGTACGTTTAAAAGTTGAGGTTGTTGTTGAATTTGTTGGTGTTTTTCAATGCTGAGGTTGTTGTTAAATTTGTTCGTGATTTTTAATGTTGAGGTTGTTGTTGAATTTGTTGGTGATTTTCAACATTCAGTTTATCGTTGCATTTGTTGGTGTTATCAATGTTTTTTTTTTGAACTTGTTTGTATTTTTAAAGCTGAGGTTGTTGTTGAATTTGTTGGTGTTTTTCAAAGTTGAGGTCGTTGAATTTGTTGCTCATTTTCAATATTGAGGTTGTTGCTGAATTTGTTGGTGATATTCAATGTCGAGGTTGTTGAATTTGTTGGTGATTTTCAATATTGAGGTTGTTGTTGAACTTGTAGGTGTTTTTCAATGTTGAGGTTGCTGTTGAATTTATTGATGTTTTTCATTGTTGAGCTTGATGTTGAATTTGTTGATGTTTTTCAATGTTGAGGTTGTTGTTGAATTTATTGGTGTTTTTCAATGGTGAGGTTGTTGTTGAATTTGTTGGTGTTTTTCAAAGATGATGTCGTTGAATTTCTTGGCAATTTTCAATATTGAGGTTGTTGTTGAATTTGTTGGTGTTATGAATGGTTTATTTTGAACTTTTTTGTGTTTTTCAAAGTTGAGGTTGTTGCTGAATTTAATGGTGATATTCTGTGTAGAGCATGTTGAAATTGTTGGTGATTTTCAATATTGAGGTTTTTGTTGAATTTGATTTTGTTATCAATGTTTTTTTTTAACTTGTTGGTACTTTTAAAATTTGAGGTTGTTGTTGAATGTGGTGATCTTTTTCAATGGCGAGGTTTTTGCTGAATTATTTGGTGTTTTCATTATTGAGGGTGTTTTTCAATGTTGAGGTTGTTGAATTTGTTGGTGATTTTCAATATTGAGGTTGTTGTTGAATTTGATGGTGTTATCAATGGTCTTATTTCAACTTTAATGTACTTTTAAAAGTTGAGGTTGTTGTTGAATTTGTTGGTGATTAACAATATTGAGTTTGTTGTTGAATTTGTTGATGTTATCAATATTTTTTTTGTTGAACTTGTTTGTAATTATAAAAGTTGAGGTTGTTGAATTTGTTGGTGTTATTCAAAGTTGAGGTCGTTGAATTTTTTGGTGATATTAAATATTGAGGTTGTTGTTGAATTTGTTGGTGTTATCAATGGTTTTTTTTTAACTTTTTTTTCATAGTTGAGATTGTTGCTGAATTTGTTGGTGATATTCAGTCTTGAGGTTGTTGAATTTGTTGGTGAGTTTCAATATTGAGGTTGTTGTTGAATTTGCTGGTGTTATCAATGTTATTTTTTGAACTTTTTTGTATTTTTCAATTCTGAGGTTGTTGTTGAACCTGTTGGTATTTTTCAATGTTGCGGTTGTTGTTGAGTTTTTTTGTTGTTTTTCATTGTTGAGGTTATTGTTGAATTTGTTGGTTTTTTTCAATGTTGAGGTTGTTGTTGAATTTGTTGGAGTTTTTCAATGGTGAGGTTTTTGTTGAATTTTTTGGTGTTTTCATTGTTGAGTTTGTTGTTAAATTTGTTGGTGTTTTTCAATGTTGAGTTTGTTGTTGAATTTGTTGCTGATTTTCAATATTGAGGTTGTAGTTCAATTTCTTGGTGTTGTAAATGTTTATTTCGGTGATATTTTTTGTATTTTTAAAAGTTGTGGTTGTTGCTGAATTCTTTATTGTTTTTCAATGTTGATGTTGTTGTTGAATTTGTTGGTGATTTTCAGTGTTGAGGTTGCTGAATTTGTTGGTGATTTTAAATGTTGAGGTTGTTGTTGAATTGGATAGTGTCATCAATGTTTATTTTGTTGAACTTGTTTGTATTTTTAAAAGATGTGGTTGTTGTTGAGTTTATTGGTGTTATCAATGTTTATACTGTTGAACTTTTCTTACTTTTTAAAGTTGAGGTTGTTGTTTAATTTGTTGCTGTTTTTCAATGTATAGGTTGTTGTAGAATTAGTTGGTGTTATGAATGGTTTTTTTCTTAACTTTTTTGTGTATTTCAAAGTGGAGGTTGTTGCTGAATTTGTTCGTGATATTCAGTGTTGAGCTTGACGAAATTGTTGGTGATTTTCAATATTGAGGTTGTTGTTGAATTTGTTGGTGTTTTTCAATGTTGCGGTTGTTTTTGAATTTATTGGTGATTTTCAATATTGAGGTTGTTGTTGAATTTGTTGGTGTTATCAATGTTATTTTTTGAACTTTTTTGGATTTTTCAATGTTAAGGTTGTTGTTGAATTTGTTGTTATTTTACAATGTTGCTGTTGTTGTTGCATTTTTTGGTGTTTTTTATTGTTGAGGTTGTTGATGAATTTTTAATTTTTTTTAAATGTTGCGGTTGTTGTTGAATTTTTTCGTGTTTTTCATTGTTGAGATTGTTTTTGAATTTGTTGTTGTTTTTCATTGTTGAGGTTGTTGTTGAATTTGTTGTCGTTTTTCATTGTTGAGGTTGTTGAATATGTTGTTGATTTTCAGTGTTGAGGTTGTTGAATTGGTTGGTGATTTTAAATGTTGAGGTTGTTATTGAATTTGTTGCTGTTATCAATGTTTTTTGTTGAACTTGTTTGTATTTTTAAAAGTTGAGGTTGTTGCTGAATTTGTTGGTGTTTTTCAATGTTGAGGTTGTTGATGAATTTGTTGGTTTTTTTAAATGCTGATGTTGGTGTTGAATTTGTTGGTGTTTTTCATTGTTGAGGTTGTTGTTGAATGTGCTGGTGTTATCAATATTTTCTGTTGAACTTGTTTGTATTTTTAAAAGTTGAGGTTCTGGTTGAATTTGTTGGTGTTTTTCAAAATTGAGGTTGCTGTGGAATTTATTGGTGTTTTCAATGTTTTTTTTTTTAACTTTTTTGTGTTTTTCAAAGTTGAGGTTGTGGTTGAATTTATTGGTGTTATCAATGTTTATTTTGTAGAACTTATTTGTACTTTTAAAATTTGAGGATGATTTTGAATTTGTTGGTGTTTTTCATTGTTGAGGTTGTTGTTGAGTTTGCTGGTGTTTATCAATGTTGAGGTTGTTGTTGAATTTGTCCGTGATTTTCAATGTTGAGGTTGTTGGTGAATTTGCTGGTGATTTTCAACATTGAGTTTGTTGTTGAATTTGTTGGTGTTATCAATGTTTTTTTTTGAACTTGTTTGTATTTTTAAACGTTGAAATTGTTGTTGAATTTGTTGCTGTATTTCAAAGTTGAGGTCATTGAATTTGTTGGTGATTTTCAATATTGAGGTTGTTGCTGAATTTTTTGGTGATATTCAATGTTGAGGTTGTTGTATTTGTTGGTGATTTTCAATATTGAGGTTGCTGTTAAATTTGTTGGCGTTTATTAATGTTGAGGTTGTTGTTGAAATTGTTCGTGTTTTTCAATGTTGTGTTTGATGTTGAATTTATTGGTATTTTTCATTGTTGAGCATGTTGTTGAATTTGTTGGTGTTTTTAAATGTTGAGTTTGTTGTTGAATTTGTTGGTGTTTTTAAATGTTGTGTTTGTTGTTGAATTTATTGGTGTTTTTCAATATTGAGGTTGTTGCTGAATTTGTTGGTGATATTCAGTGTTGAGCTTGTTGAACTTGTTGGTGATTTTCAATATTGTGGTTGTTGTTGAATTTGTTAGTGTTATCAGTATTCCTTTTTGAACTTTTTTGTACTTTTAAAAGATGAGGTTGTTGTTGAATTTGTTGGTGTTTTACAATGGTGAGGTTTTTTATTATTTTTTTTGGTGTTTTCATTGTTCAGTTTGTTGTGAAATTTGTTGGTGTTTTTCAATGTTGAGGTTGTTGTTGAATTTGTTGGTGATTTTCAACATTGAGGTTGTTGTTGAATTTGCTGGTGTTGTCAATGTTTACTTTGTTGAACTTCTTTGTAGTTTTTAAAATTGATGATGTTGCTGAATTTTTTAAATATTTTTTCAATGTTGATGTTGTTGATGAATTTGTTGGTGTTATCAATGCTTTTTTTTAAACTTTTGTGTGTTTTTCAATGTTGAGGCTGTTTAATTTTTCTGGTGATTTTCAGCAGTGAGGTTGTTGATGAATTTGTTGGTGTTAACAATGTTTTTTTTGAACATTTTTGTGTTTTTCAAAGTTGAGGTTGTTGCTGAATTTCTTGGTGATATTCAGTGTTGCGGTTGTTGTTGAATTTGTTGGCGTTTTTAAATGTTGAGGTTGTTGTTGAAATTGTTTGTGATTTTCAATATTGACGATGTTGTTGAATTTGTTGACGTTATCAATGTTATTTTTTGAACTATTTTGTAATTTTGAAAGTTGAGGTTGTCGTTGAATCTATTGATGTTTTTCAATGTTGAGGTTGTTGTTGAATTTGTTGATGATTTTCAATATTGAGTTTGTTGTTGACTTTGTTGGTGTTTTTCAATGGTGAGGTTATTGTTGAATTTTTTGTTGTTTTCATTGTTGAGGTTGTTGTTAAATTTGTTGTTGTTTTTCAAAGTTGATGTTGTTGTTAAATTTGTTGATGATTTTCAATATTGAGGTTATAGTTGAATTTATTGGTGTTGTCAATGTTTATTTTGTTGAACTTTTTTGTAGTTATAAAAGTTGAGGATGCTGCTGAATATTTTATTGTTTTTCAATGTTGATGTTGTTGTTACATTTGTTGTTGATTTTTAGTGTTGAGGTTGCTGATTTTTTTGGTGATTTTAAATGTGGAGATTGTTGTTGAATTGGATAGTGTCATCAATGTTTATTTAGTTGAACTTGTTTGTATTTTTAAAAGTTGTGGTTATTGTTGAATTAATTGATGTTTTTCAATGTTGAGGTCGTTGAATATGTTGCTGATTTTAAATATTGAGGTTGTTGTTGAATTTGTTGGTGTTATGAATGGTTTTATTTGAAATTTTTTATGTTTGTCAAAGTTGAGGTTGTTGCTGAATTTGTTGGTGATATTCATAGTTGAGGTTGTTGAATTTGTTGGTGATTTTCAATATTGAGGTTGTTGTTGAATTTGTTGGCGTTATTCAATGTTGAGGTTGTTGTTGAATTTGTTGGTGATATTAAATATTGAGGTTGTTGTTGAATTTGTTGGAGTTATCAATGTTATTTTTTGAGCTTTATTGTATTTTTCAAAGTTGATGTTGTTGTTGAATTTGTTGGTATTTTTCAATGGTTCGGTTGTTGTTGAATTTTTTGGTGTTTTTCATTGTTGAGGTTGTTGTTGAATTTGTTCGTTTTTTTCAATGTTGAGGTTGATGTTGAATTTGTTGTTGATTTTAAATATTTATGTTGTTGTTGAATTTGATGGTGTTATCAATGTTATTTTTTGAACTTTTTTGTGTTTTTTAATGTTGAGGTTGTTGTTGAATTTGTTGGTTATTTTCAATATTGAGGTTGTTGTCGAATTTGTTGGTGTTATCAAGGTTATTTTTTGAACTTTTTTGTATTTTTCAATGTTGCGGTTGTTGAAATTTTTGTTGTTTTTCATTGTTGAGGTTGCTGTTGAATTTTTGGGTGTTTTTCAAGGTTGAGGTTGTAGTTGAATTTGTTGGTGTTTTTCAATGTTGAGGTTGTTGTTGAATTTGTTGGTGTTATCAATAGTATTTTTAAAACTTTTTTGTATTTTTCAGTGTTGAGGTTGTTGTTGAATTTGTTGGTGATTTTCAATGGTGAGGTTGTTGTTGAATTTGTGGGTGTTATCAATGTTATTTTTAGAACTTTTTGCATTTTTCAACGTTGAGGTTGTTGAATTTGTTATTATTTTTCAATGTTGCGGCTGTTGTTGAATTTTTTGGTGTTTTTCTTTGTGGAGGTTGTTGTTGAATTTGTTGGTGATTTTCAATGCTGATGTTGTTGTTGAATTTCTTGGTGATTTTCAATGTTGAGGTTGTTGTTGAATTTGTTGGATTTAGCAATGTTTTTTGTTGAACTTGTTCGTCTTTTTAAAAGTTAAATTGGTTGTTGAATTTGATGGAGTTTTTCAATGTGAGGTTGTTGAATTTGTTGGTGATTTTCAGTGTTGAGGTTGTTGTTGAATTTGTTGGTGTTATCAATGTTCTTTTTTCAACTTTTTGTACGTTTAAAAGTTGAGGTTGTTGTTGAATTTGTTGGTGTTTTTCAATGCTGAGGTTGTTGTTAAATTTGTTCGTGATTTTTAATGTTGAGGTTGTTGTTGAATTTGTTGGTGATTTTCAACATTCAGTTTATCGTTGCATTTGTTGGTGTTATCAATGTTTTTTTTTTGAACTTGTTTGTATTTTTAAAGCTGAGGTTGTTGTTGAATTTGTTGGTGTTTTTCAAAGTTGAGGTCGTTGAATTTGTTGCTCATTTTCAATATTGAGGTTGTTGCTGAATTTGTTGGTGATATTCAATGTCGAGGTTGTTGAATTTGTTGGTGATTTTCAATATTGAGGTTGTTGTTGAACTTGTAGGTGTTTTTCAATGTTGAGGTTGCTGTTGAATTTATTGATGTTTTTCATTGTTGAGCTTGATGTTGAATTTGTTGATGTTTTTCAATGTTGAGGTTGTTGTTGAATTTATTGGTGTTTTTCAATGGTGAGGTTGTTGTTGAATTTGTTGGTGTTTTTCAAAGATGATGTCGTTGAATTTCTTGGCAATTTTCAATATTGAGGTTGTTGTTGAATTTGTTGGTGTTATGAATGGTTTATTTTGAACTTTTTTGTGTTTTTCAAAGTTGAGGTTGTTGCTGAATTTAATGGTGATATTCTGTGTAGAGCATGTTGAAATTGTTGGTGATTTTCAATATTGAGGTTTTTGTTGAATTTGATTTTGTTATCAATGTTTTTTTTTAACTTGTTGGTACTTTTAAAATTTGAGGTTGTTGTTGAATGTGGTGATCTTTTTCAATGGCGAGGTTTTTGCTGAATTATTTGGTGTTTTCATTATTGAGGGTGTTTTTCAATGTTGAGGTTGTTGAATTTGTTGGTGATTTTCAATATTGAGGTTGTTGTTGAATTTGATGGTGTTATCAATGGTCTTATTTCAACTTTAATGTACTTTTAAAAGTTGAGGTTGTTGTTGAATTTGTTGGTGATTAACAATATTGAGTTTGTTGTTGAATTTGTTGATGTTATCAATATTTTTTTTGTTGAACTTGTTTGTAATTATAAAAGTTGAGGTTGTTGAATTTGTTGGTGTTATTCAAAGTTGAGGTCGTTGAATTTTTTGGTGATATTAAATATTGAGGTTGTTGTTGAATTTGTTGGTGTTATCAATGGTTTTTTTTTAACTTTTTTTTCATAGTTGAGATTGTTGCTGAATTTGTTGGTGATATTCAGTCTTGAGGTTGTTGAATTTGTTGGTGAGTTTCAATATTGAGGTTGTTGTTGAATTTGCTGGTGTTATCAATGTTATTTTTTGAACTTTTTTGTATTTTTCAATTCTGAGGTTGTTGTTGAACCTGTTGGTATTTTTCAATGTTGCGGTTGTTGTTGAGTTTTTTTGTTGTTTTTCATTGTTGAGGTTATTGTTGAATTTGTTGGTTTTTTTCAATGTTGAGGTTGTTGTTGAATTTGTTGGAGTTTTTCAATGGTGAGGTTTTTGTTGAATTTTTTGGTGTTTTCATTGTTGAGTTTGTTGTTAAATTTGTTGGTGTTTTTCAATGTTGAGTTTGTTGTTGAATTTGTTGCTGATTTTCAATATTGAGGTTGTAGTTCAATTTCTTGGTGTTGTAAATGTTTATTTCGGTGATATTTTTTGTATTTTTAAAAGTTGTGGTTGTTGCTGAATTCTTTATTGTTTTTCAATGTTGATGTTGTTGTTGAATTTGTTGGTGATTTTCAGTGTTGAGGTTGCTGAATTTGTTGGTGATTTTAAATGTTGAGGTTGTTGTTGAATTGGATAGTGTCATCAATGTTTATTTTGTTGAACTTGTTTGTATTTTTAAAAGATGTGGTTGTTGTTGAGTTTATTGGTGTTATCAATGTTTATACTGTTGAACTTTTCTTACTTTTTAAAGTTGAGGTTGTTGTTTAATTTGTTGCTGTTTTTCAATGTATAGGTTGTTGTAGAATTAGTTGGTGTTATGAATGGTTTTTTTCTTAACTTTTTTGTGTATTTCAAAGTGGAGGTTGTTGCTGAATTTGTTCGTGATATTCAGTGTTGAGCTTGACGAAATTGTTGGTGATTTTCAATATTGAGGTTGTTGTTGAATTTGTTGGTGTTTTTCAATGTTGCGGTTGTTTTTGAATTTATTGGTGATTTTCAATATTGAGGTTGTTGTTGAATTTGTTGGTGTTATCAATGTTATTTTTTGAACTTTTTTGGATTTTTCAATGTTAAGGTTGTTGTTGAATTTGTTGTTATTTTACAATGTTGCTGTTGTTGTTGCATTTTTTGGTGTTTTTTATTGTTGAGGTTGTTGATGAATTTTTAATTTTTTTTAAATGTTGCGGTTGTTGTTGAATTTTTTCGTGTTTTTCATTGTTGAGATTGTTTTTGAATTTGTTGTTGTTTTTCATTGTTGAGGTTGTTGTTGAATTTGTTGTCGTTTTTCATTGTTGAGGTTGTTGAATATGTTGTTGATTTTCAGTGTTGAGGTTGTTGAATTGGTTGGTGATTTTAAATGTTGAGGTTGTTATTGAATTTGTTGCTGTTATCAATGTTTTTTGTTGAACTTGTTTGTATTTTTAAAAGTTGAGGTTGTTGCTGAATTTGTTGGTGTTTTTCAATGTTGAGGTTGTTGATGAATTTGTTGGTTTTTTTAAATGCTGATGTTGGTGTTGAATTTGTTGGTGTTTTTCATTGTTGAGGTTGTTGTTGAATGTGCTGGTGTTATCAATATTTTCTGTTGAACTTGTTTGTATTTTTAAAAGTTGAGGTTCTGGTTGAATTTGTTGGTGTTTTTCAAAATTGAGGTTGCTGTGGAATTTATTGGTGTTTTCAATGTTTTTTTTTTTAACTTTTTTGTGTTTTTCAAAGTTGAGGTTGTGGTTGAATTTATTGGTGTTATCAATGTTTATTTTGTAGAACTTATTTGTACTTTTAAAATTTGAGGATGATTTTGAATTTGTTGGTGTTTTTCATTGTTGAGGTTGTTGTTGAGTTTGCTGGTGTTTATCAATGTTGAGGTTGTTGTTGAATTTGTCCGTGATTTTCAATGTTGAGGTTGTTGGTGAATTTGCTGGTGATTTTCAACATTGAGTTTGTTGTTGAATTTGTTGGTGTTATCAATGTTTTTTTTTGAACTTGTTTGTATTTTTAAACGTTGAAATTGTTGTTGAATTTGTTGCTGTATTTCAAAGTTGAGGTCATTGAATTTGTTGGTGATTTTCAATATTGAGGTTGTTGCTGAATTTTTTGGTGATATTCAATGTTGAGGTTGTTGTATTTGTTGGTGATTTTCAATATTGAGGTTGCTGTTAAATTTGTTGGCGTTTATTAATGTTGAGGTTGTTGTTGAAATTGTTCGTGTTTTTCAATGTTGTGTTTGATGTTGAATTTATTGGTATTTTTCATTGTTGAGCATGTTGTTGAATTTGTTGGTGTTTTTAAATGTTGAGTTTGTTGTTGAATTTGTTGGTGTTTTTAAATGTTGTGTTTGTTGTTGAATTTATTGGTGTTTTTCAATATTGAGGTTGTTGCTGAATTTGTTGGTGATATTCAGTGTTGAGCTTGTTGAACTTGTTGGTGATTTTCAATATTGTGGTTGTTGTTGAATTTGTTAGTGTTATCAGTATTCCTTTTTGAACTTTTTTGTACTTTTAAAAGATGAGGTTGTTGTTGAATTTGTTGGTGTTTTACAATGGTGAGGTTTTTTATTATTTTTTTTGGTGTTTTCATTGTTCAGTTTGTTGTGAAATTTGTTGGTGTTTTTCAATGTTGAGGTTGTTGTTGAATTTGTTGGTGATTTTCAACATTGAGGTTGTTGTTGAATTTGCTGGTGTTGTCAATGTTTACTTTGTTGAACTTCTTTGTAGTTTTTAAAATTGATGATGTTGCTGAATTTTTTAAATATTTTTTCAATGTTGATGTTGTTGATGAATTTGTTGGTGTTATCAATGCTTTTTTTTAAACTTTTGTGTGTTTTTCAATGTTGAGGCTGTTTAATTTTTCTGGTGATTTTCAGCAGTGAGGTTGTTGATGAATTTGTTGGTGTTAACAATGTTTTTTTTGAACATTTTTGTGTTTTTCAAAGTTGAGGTTGTTGCTGAATTTCTTGGTGATATTCAGTGTTGCGGTTGTTGTTGAATTTGTTGGCGTTTTTAAATGTTGAGGTTGTTGTTGAAATTGTTTGTGATTTTCAATATTGACGATGTTGTTGAATTTGTTGACGTTATCAATGTTATTTTTTGAACTATTTTGTAATTTTGAAAGTTGAGGTTGTCGTTGAATCTATTGATGTTTTTCAATGTTGAGGTTGTTGTTGAATTTGTTGATGATTTTCAATATTGAGTTTGTTGTTGACTTTGTTGGTGTTTTTCAATGGTGAGGTTATTGTTGAATTTTTTGTTGTTTTCATTGTTGAGGTTGTTGTTAAATTTGTTGTTGTTTTTCAAAGTTGATGTTGTTGTTAAATTTGTTGATGATTTTCAATATTGAGGTTATAGTTGAATTTATTGGTGTTGTCAATGTTTATTTTGTTGAACTTTTTTGTAGTTATAAAAGTTGAGGATGCTGCTGAATATTTTATTGTTTTTCAATGTTGATGTTGTTGTTACATTTGTTGTTGATTTTTAGTGTTGAGGTTGCTGATTTTTTTGGTGATTTTAAATGTGGAGATTGTTGTTGAATTGGATAGTGTCATCAATGTTTATTTAGTTGAACTTGTTTGTATTTTTAAAAGTTGTGGTTATTGTTGAATTAATTGATGTTTTTCAATGTTGAGGTCGTTGAATATGTTGCTGATTTTAAATATTGAGGTTGTTGTTGAATTTGTTGGTGTTATGAATGGTTTTATTTGAAATTTTTTATGTTTGTCAAAGTTGAGGTTGTTGCTGAATTTGTTGGTGATATTCATAGTTGAGGTTGTTGAATTTGTTGGTGATTTTCAATATTGAGGTTGTTGTTGAATTTGTTGGCGTTATTCAATGTTGAGGTTGTTGTTGAATTTGTTGGTGATATTAAATATTGAGGTTGTTGTTGAATTTGTTGGAGTTATCAATGTTATTTTTTGAGCTTTATTGTATTTTTCAAAGTTGATGTTGTTGTTGAATTTGTTGGTATTTTTCAATGGTTCGGTTGTTGTTGAATTTTTTGGTGTTTTTCATTGTTGAGGTTGTTGTTGAATTTGTTCGTTTCTTTCAATGTTGAGGTTGATGTTGAATTTGTTGTTGATTTTAAATATTTATGTTGTTGTTGAATTTGATGGTGTTATCAATGTTATTTTTTGAACTTTTTTGTGTTTTTTAATGTTGAGGTTGTTGTTGAATTTGTTGGTGATATTCAGTGTTGAGGTTACTGTAATTCGTGCCTGATTTAAAATATTGTGATTGTTCTTGAATTGGATAGTGTCTTCAATGTTTTTTTAGTTGAACATGTTTGTACTTGTAAAAGTTGAGGTTGTTGTTGAATTTGTTGTTGTTTATCAATGTTGAGGTTGTTGTTGAATTTGTTGGTGTTTTTCAATGATGAGGTTGTAGTTGAATTTGTTGGTGTTTTTTAATGTTGATGTTGTTGTTGAATTTGTTGGTGATTTTCAGTGCTGAGGTTATTGAATTCGTAGTTGATTTTAAATGTTGAGATTGTTGTTCAATTGGATTGTGTTATCAATGTTTATTATGTTGAACATTTTTGTACTTTTAAAAGTTGAGCATGCTGTTGAATATGTTGGTGTTTTTTAAAGTTGAGGTCATTGCATTTGGTGGTGATATTGAACATTGAGGTTGTTGTTGAATTTGTTGGTGTTATCAATTTTTTTTTGGAACTTTTTTGTATTTTTGAATGTTGAGGTTATTGCTGTATTTGTTGGTGTTTTTCAATGTTGAGGTTGTTGTTGAATTTGTTGGTGTTTTTCAATGTTGAGGTTGTTGTTGAATTTTTTTGTGTTTTTAATTGATGAGGTTGTTGATGAATTTGTTGGTGTTTTTCAATGTTGAGGTTGTTGATGAATTTGTTGGTGTTTTTCAATGTTGAGGTTGTTGTTGAATTTGTTGGTGTTTTTCAATGTTGAGGTTGTTGTTGAATTTGTTGGTGTTTTTCAATGTTGAGGTTGTTGTTGAATTTGTTGGTGTTTTTCATTGTTGAAATTGTTGATGAATTTTTTGGTGTTATCAATGTTTATTGTTGAACTTATTTGTGTTTTTCAAAGTTGAGGTTGTTGCTGAATTTGTTGGTGATTTTCAGTTTTGAGGTTGTTGAATTTGTTGGGGATTTTCAATATTGAGGTTGTTGTTGAATTTGTTGGTGTCAGCAATGTTATTTTTGGAACAGTTTTGTATTTTTCAATGCTGAGGTTGTTGTTGAATTTGTTGGTATTTTTATATGTTGCGGTTGATGTTGATTTTTTTTGGTGTTTTTCATTGTTGTGGTTGTTGTTGAATTTGTTGGTGTTTTTCAATGTTGAAGTTGTTGTTGAATTTCTTGATGATTTTCTATATTGAGCTTGTTCTTGAATTGGATAGTGTCTTCAATGTTTTTTTAGTTGAACATTTTTGTACTTGTAAAAGTTGAGGTTATTGTTGAGTTTGTTGTTGTTTATCAATGTTGAGGTTGTTGTTGAATTTGTTGGTGTTTTTCAATGTTGAGGTTGTTGTTGAATTTGTTGGTGTTATCGATGTTATTTTTTGAACTGTTTTGTATTTTTCAATGTTGAGGTTGTTTTTGAATTTGTTGGTATTTTTCAATGGTTCGGTTGTTGTTGAACTTTTTGGTTTTTTTCATTGTTGAGGTTGTTGTTGAATTTGTTGGTGATTTTCAGTGTTGAGGTTACTGAATTTGTACGTGATTTAAAATATTGAGATTGTTCTTGAATTGGATAGTGTCTTCAATGTTTTTTTAGTTGAACATTTTTTTGCTTGTAAAAGTTGAGGTTATTGTTGAAATTGTTGATGCTTTTCAATGTTGAGGTTGTAGTTGAATTTATTGGTATTTTTTAATGTTGATGTTGTTGTTGAATTTGTTGCTGATTTTCAGTGTTGAGGTTAGTGAATTCGTAGTTGATTTTAATAGTTGAGATTTGGTGAATTGGATAGTGTCATCAATGTTTATTATGTTGAACTTGTTTGTAGTTTTAAAAGTTGTGGTTATTGTTGAATTTATTGGTGTTATCAATGTTTATTTTGTTGAACATTTTTGTACTTTTAAAAGCTGAGGATGCTGTTGATTATGTTGGTGTTATTCAAAGTTGAGGTCTTTGAATTTGGTGGTGATATTGCATATTGAGGTTGTTGTTGAATTTGTTGGTGTTATCAATGATTTTTTTGGAACTTTTTTGTATTTTTGAATGTTGAGGTTGTTGTTGAATTTGTTGGTATTTTTCAATGTTGCGGTTGTTGTTGAATTTTTTTGTGTTTTTCATTGTTGAGG